>NC_024797.2:0-152300 GCF_000309985.2 Brassica rapa
AAACCGCAAAAAAAAGAAAACTCGTTAATTTTTGAAATAATTCTAATGTAATATATTAAATTAAATAATTAAATATAATATAGTTAAAATTAATATCAACCATAATGATTTAAATCAACATAAGAGTATTTTGGTAAGTTTGTTTGCTAAACTCATTTGAATGGAAATGAAAATAAAGAAACAAACATAAGATCCATTTAGGTGATTCATCTAGATGAGCTATGTGGATGGACAAACAAACAATCACAAAAATCTGAATGGATCATTTGAATAGATCATACAAATGAATCATTTGAATGGAAATGACAAATAGTGAAACAAACGGCCCCTAAGTACACAGGATGCATCAGGTTGCTGACTTTGGTCTTTCAATTCTATAATAATGGAAACAGCAACTCGTTCCAATTCTCCATGTATTCTTTTGGCGTCACAAACTAGTGATCATGATTATCATATGATTGTTAGTTTTTTCAAAAAATTCCAATTTCTTGCATAATGAGGATTGCCATGATTTACGATACGATACGAGTCTCAGTTTTTGGAATTCAAAATGCTTGTAAATTTAATAATGTGGTTTATTAGTTAAAGACTTTTGGTGATCTCAAGGAAGGCCTTCGCAGTTACCGACGCCGTACGTTTAGGAGAACTTTTATTTTCTCCAGAGTTTTATATGCACAATCTTGCCTAATTATGTTATCATTGGAGCGCTTCCCTTTTGCAACTCCACACACTGCTCTTAAAAACAAGATTAGTTCAACATCAGCAAAAAAGACGCATTATATAATCAACTATACAAATAGTTTGTGCAAAGACCAGATGCTACTATGGGGAAATGATTATATCTAACATGATATAACACCCTTATTTGGAACTTTTTTTAACAGAAAATAGTGTGATAAAAAGGAAAGAAACCACTGATCTATATAGCTCTTTCCATTTGGTTAAGGAATATTTAACTTACACTTCTTCTTCCCCCACATATTTCTCCGTAGTTGTTGTTAAGACCATCACCTAAATTTCCCCATTGCAGAGAAAACTGACAACTCAGAAATGTTTTCTTCAGGTGGCTTCTTCTTCTTCAAGCCCTTCGTTCCCTACAGCTTCATTGTTTTCCCACAAAAACCCATTTTCATTTTTGGAACCTTTCTCTGTTTCTCCAGCAATAGGTGAGACATAAGCAACATATTTTTCTGCAGAAAAGCAACACAAACACCAGATTTGACTTAAAATAACAATCTCGGGACTTGATCAAATGGTTATGACAGATCCACAGTTCAAAAAGGACGAAAAATCCACCCAGTGGTAATTTTTACCAGCCAAGCTCCGAAGAGCATTCTCAGCCGCTTGTTGATGTGCTTCCTTTTTAGTTTTTGCCATCCCAATGCCAATCTTCTCCCCCGTGAACAAAACCTATGCATCATTAACATCAAGTAACAATATTTTTATTTTTTAGAGAGTAATAAGTTAGAATTAGACAAAGGGACTTACTAACTAACAAACTACGAAAGATCGAAAGGTGTCCAGATTACCTCAACTGAAAACTGTAACTCTCTGTTGGTACTCATCACAGTCCTAAACTCCACCTGTAAAAATCGTATATCAGTTCTTCCCATTCGACGAAAAGAATATAAGCAATAGCTCGGCTGGTTATGAAAATATGTACCTTTGAACCGCATCTTCTTCCAATTTCCTGCAGTGCACTCACAAATAAGTGAGACTGCCCACCATTACTCTTTCCACTATCTGCATGATGTTCTCCACCATTTGACACCAGTTGACTCTGGGGGATTCCCCCTTCTGCAAACAGTTTGAAACAAATGATATGTTAAAGGCATTGATGCACTTCGTTCCTAAAGTAGTTGTGAGTCTCAACTTGTGACAGATTCCTTGCAGTTATATTATATCAGATGGGAAACCAGTGATCATCCTATCTAAGCCAGTCTATAGTGTAGCTGAAGATGAGGTACACTGAAAACAAGCTTCATGGAGGAAACAAAAAACTCAGTGTTCCGACAATCCAAATTAATTGCAGGTTGATTACATTAGTTTTGAAACTGGACCATACCTGTTGGTTGACGTGAAGCATTTTTGCCTTTTGAGGTCATCATCCACACATAACTGCAAAGAAAACTCTCAGACCGTAGACAGTATAGTTTTGATGTCGAAAGATAAATACATAGAATACTAAACCTACCTCTTCGCTCCTCAAGTGGGATGGGTTGGTGACAGGAGCAGAACCTTGTATACCATGAGGAAGCTGATTTGAATAACCTCCTGCAGGTCGACCAGGAAAGGAGCTCGGTTCTCGTCATCTACCAACCAACCACCCTGAGGATGCATAGAAGACGAAGGTGGTTGCATAGGAATTCGAGACAGAAGAGGAGGCTGATTGAAGTTCTGGTTTCTTATATCAACACCAGGCCTCATCATAAGAGGTCTTCCACCATCATCAGAAAAGTGAAGCCATCTCGTTTAGGAGCTCCAAGCAAACTAGGTTCTAGATTTTGATTGAACACAAAAGATAGAAAACGTCAGAGGCAAAAATATTAACTGTTCCAAGTTCAAAAATCCGAATTAAAAGTTCTTACTATGAGAAGGTAACAATGCTGCTGCAGTTGTTGTGCTAGCGTTATTTGGTATAACTGCTATCTGCGGCTTGGGGGTTTCAGATTTCTGCTCAGCGTTACTCGTTGCAGGAGTAGAAGAATCAGCTGCAGACCTTCTCATCCCGAGAAATCGAAAAGTCAACACAAAATCAGATTATAACTGACAAAAAATCTCTAATTTTGTATCTATTTTACTGACCGCTTGGTTTAGTCCTGCGTTCCACTTCACCCCCACACATTCCTTCGATAACTGGAGGAGCCAGTTATGTTTCCATTTGAGGCAAAGCCAGGATCCTGCAGAAAAATGTAGCTAGATTGGGCCAAGTTTTCTGTGCATTACATTCTATAAGGATAAAATTCTAACTAAAACTTACCTCTATAATGACATAGTTTCTCACATCCGGTGAAGGGGGTAAAGTTTCCACATCATCTTCATGGTAAACCAAAGATTACTACTCATTAAACTCGCTCGTCAAATTCCCTGGCACATATGTCCAGAACCGTAAGAACACCCGCATGAATTCATTACTTAACACGAAAGAAAAAAAACTTACTTGAAAAAGTAACCTCTGACATTGCATGCAACATTTCTTGCTACGCAAAGAATTGGAACGGGAAGGGCTGTCTGATAAATGGACACAAGAAATTGGTTAGATACCCACATGAAAAATGAAAGGATAAGAGTATTTAATTCTCAGCTTAATAATCAGAATTCAAGAGCAACAACATGCCTCTGCCTGTGGAGCATAATATGGAAGATATGCAGGAACAACATGAACCCGTGGTTGATCCTTGTCCTCCCAAACCTTAACACGATCATCAATAACCATTGCCATTTTAGGGTGGCATATGCCACCTTTGAAGACATTTAACAACGATTTCTTGGCATCTGCTATGCAAAGAGTAAGAAAAAGGTGAATATATTTTTGGTTAAGATGATAAGGTTAGAACTGAGAGGTAAGCAAATCGAACCAGGCACGAGAGAAGAGGCAAAGTATAAACTAACAATTCAGCACAAAAACAGTAATGAAAGAGATGTACAAAATTAAGAAAGCTACCACCAATGGCAGCATGGCCCACCTGCGTACTAAAACCAAAGTCACGGGTATGAAAGAAGCCAGAGATGAGTTTTGACCTGGTTTAACGCATACAATACGATCTCGAAGCTCCTTGAGGCTTATCAGGTGCGCTTCCGGATCGAGTAATCTCCACATTTCCAAAGCATAGTCCCTTTCAGCCATGGTACAAACATAAACTTCAAAGCGTTTCCTAGTGTTTGCTGTCAAATAGCTCCTTAACTCCTCCCACGCTGGTCTAAGTTTTACAAGCACACTAGTGTCACGGATCTGCATCAGAAATAACCCCCAGACAGGAGACAAAAACTTGATTAAGTTCCAGCAAAATCAAAACTAGATTACTCATGTATGGTTAAACGACCTTCTTCCTATCAACTGCCAGACAAAGGTAAGGCCAACACAGAAAGATGTTGTTCTAACCTCAGGATTGATCCGAGTAAGAACGGTATTCTTTTCAGGCAATCTAATGACAGGTCTATAAACTTTCTCGAGGCCGTCAGAAGTAGGGCGGACCTCCTCACGCTGAGCCTTGAGCAAAACACCGTTATCAAAAGCATAGTCATTATCAATATACTGCTTGAGGAGCATCCTATCATCCATAAACCTTTTAAGCTCAGCGGACATTCCATGAATCCTGACAGGATCAACCTCCCGGGAGATCCAAACCTTGAGAGCTTCGATGCGATCCTCAAAGGACTTCATGGTATGGGCAACAATGAGAGTCTCGTCAAGATCAAAGACAATAGAGAGACAGCGAGTGTTGAGCATCCTTAAACAGGAATCGTAGAGACCTAAAGGGAGTGAGAAACACCAGAAACAAGGGAACTTCTTCTCCTTGCTCGGCATCGCCACTAAATGAATCTCCGTTTCTCCCAGCAATACCACCGCAGTCTATAATCACCACCAAATCAAAGTTCATGTTAAAATTGAAACTATCTATAATAATCAATTTAAAATGCTAACCTTCAATTCATGGAAACAGACGGCGTGAAGACGCATCAACTCGGGAGGTTTGACCGGAGCGGAGGACTCGAGCTTGCATCGAACGGAGAAAGAAGCGATAGTCTGGAGAATGGCGAGCGGAGGACACCTCTCGCCGGCAGGAGAAACGTGGTGGATTCGAATCTCGTCGTTAGGGAAGCGAAATTCGTTGTTGCCGGAGGCGGAAGAGACCTGCTTCACATCAAGCTCCCCCAGACGCAACTCTCCGTGGTAGACCACCGATTTCTGACCTAAACGATTCATCGAAAATTCGTCAATACGAAGAACGAATTCGCCAGATTCTGGAGAATGCGTGAGCAAAATCTGCAGATCCAAGAAAATATTTCAATATTTTCTCTCTTCTTGGCTACTTTCTCTGTGATTTTTATTTTCGGTGGTTTTTTCTGAAATTTATTCAACGGGAGCATAGCTTCAGATATTTATAGGCAAGAAGAAGGTGTGTAACCGAAATTACGAAATAACCTGGAACCTATTTACACGTGGCGTAAGATACATCATCGAGTTTCCACCAGCAACGTATATCAGCCGTCCGATATACCCGTGCTTTTTATTACCAACTTTTACATACCGGTTTTACCCTTAAGTATATATTAATGCGAGTGTTGTTGATTGCTGCTCTCTTCCTTCTTTCATCGACGACGACGACGACTCTCTTTATCTCCGGTAGGGTTTTGATTTCAGTTTTCCATATTCCCGCCGTCTTCGATTCTCATCTGATTGATATTATTTGGATTGATTCTCCGCTTGATTCTGTTTGCCTTCCTCATTTTCAATTGAAATCATTAGAAACGGAAAGGATCGTCGCATCTCCTTAACCTTTGATGACTTTGTGTATATATCCTGATTCAATTTACGCTTTGTAGAGAATCCAATTTGGCGATTTTGGATTGCTTTCTGCCAATTTGATTGTCTGCTGCTGCTGCGATGGACCTAAATGCTTCACCGGAGCCCGAGGAAGAGGAGGATCCTTTTCTTAAGAGACGCCTTGAACCCCGAGCAGAGTCTGCTGTTGAGATCGCTAGACGGGTACCATTTGATTCTCTCCACTTCTTTCTTTTCTTTATGATGCTACTGCTGCTGCTTTTGGATGATATTTATATAGTTTTGGTATTTGGTTTAAATTTAGGAGCGTGAAGAAAGAACCAAAAGGATGAGACTTGACAGGCCTTCCCGAAACTCTCACCATGATCACCACCAGTTTCACCACAACAACAATAGTGATACTAGAGTCTATGATAAAAGCAAGATCCCTCAAGGTATTGGTCAACTTTCTCCATACATCGTGTTCCCTTTTACGTTCTTCTATATTCTGTAGTATGATCTTCTTTTTGCTGACAAATAGGTTGGCTGGATTGTCCTGGTTTTGGTCTGGAGATAGGATGCATCATTCCTTCTAAGGTTCCCCTTAGCGAATCTTACAACGAACATGTTCCTCCTGGCAAAAGATACTCTTTTAAACAAGTCGTCCGCAACCAGAGAATCAGTGGACGAAAAGTAATCTCTTCACTTCTTTCTATGCTATGTGCAACTCTCCTCTGACCTCTGTGACCTAAACATACTCTTCTTTCTTTTTTCTATGTCAGCTTGGTCTAGTGATTGATCTAACTAATACAACTCGTTACTATTCCACACTTGACTTAAAGAAGGATGGCATCAAGCATGTTAAGGTGAATGCAATTCATGTTTTTAATCATGTTTGTATCGTCTGCACCACCTCCTTTACCGGATTGCTTTTATCTTTCTTTTATAGATTGCTTGCAGGGGTCGTGATGCGGTTCCGGATAACGTCTCTGTAAACTCCTTCGTCAACGAGGTACTTGTTTCGTCTATTCAATCAACCTTTATCTACTGTGTTAGTAGCTTATTCAAGGACATTGTACTATCCTCAGGCTATTCAGTTCATCGTTAATCAAAAACACCCAAAGAAGTATATCCTCGTCCACTGTACTCATGGGCATAATCGGACAGGGTTCATGATAGTTCATTATCTTATGCGCTCTATGCCCACCATGAACGTTACACAGGTTCAGTTTCTTCACCTCACGCGTTGTATTGATTCATTTATTCTAGAATGGAGAATCTTACCTCTCTGTGTGGCATTCGTGGCAGGCGTTGAAAATGTTTTCTGATGCCCGCCCACCTGGGATTTATAAACCGGATTATATTGATGCTTTATACACTTTTTATCACGAAATAAAGCCTGAGACTGCTACTTGCCCACCAACTCCTGAATGGAAGAGGTCTACCGAGCTTGATCTTAATGGTGATGCAGTTCATCAAGATGACGGTGATGGTGATGATGATGATGATGCTCAGCCTGGCCCTGTCCAAGTACGTGTGGTGCTTATTATTTATTAAGCTCTTAAGTTTAACACCTATTCACAGAAATTTCGATTAGAATCAATATCCCGCATGCAGTTATAAGCTTCAGATGTGCTGAACTGCTGATCTCATTTGTTTGTTGCTGAGTTTGCCTTTTGTGGTTTCAGGAAATCAGTCAGGAGATTGTGACGATGTCAAATGATGACATATTGGGTGATGAAATACCCTATTATCAAGAAGAAGCTTACCGAAAATTCTGTTATAAGATGCTTATGATGAGTATTGGGGTAGAATTCAAATGTTTTATCTGTTATTTTTAGGCTATATGTTCGTATGGAATATTTCATTTCGCCTAATTTTGTTTTTCTGGATTAAATTTTTGCTGTGATACAGGGAAGAGGATGTGCACAATTCCCAGGGTCACACCCTGTATCCTTAGACAGGTATGACTCTGCCTTGTGGTAGTGAATACAATGAAGATTTAGCAAGTCTAATGCTCTTCATTTTAGGGGTTCATTAGTCCTTGTCTCTCAATGTCGTTGAATCTAACAGCTTTTCTTTTTGCAAATACTACTACTTGTGCACAGGGAGAGTTTACAACTTTTGAGACAGCGCTACTATTATGCGACATGGAAAGCAGATGGAACACGTTATATGATGCTCTTAACCATAGATGGTTGCTATCTGATAGATAGGAGCTTTAAGTTTCGAAGGGTACAGATGCGTTTCCCCTGTAGGCACTCAAGTGGAGTGAGTAATTTTTTTGTCATTGCCTAGAGGCCTTATTGTGTGAATATCTAAAACTTGTGAATTCCCTTACCGTGTTTTTGTTTTTGTTTTGGGGTGTAGGGAATACCTGATCAAGTACATCATTTCACTTTGCTTGATGGAGAAATGGTTATAGATAATCCGATGAATGAAAAAGGGCAGGCGAGGAGGAGGTACCTCGTATATGACTTGGTAGCAATCAACGGTGAATCAGTCGTAGAGGTTGGCACTTTCATTATTCCATCGTTGGGTTTTGATATCCGTGTTATTACTTACTGTAAGGTATTTTAGATAACTTACAGTTAATTCTTAAAAATGAACCAGCGGACATTCTGTGAAAGATGGAACATGGTAGTGCACGAGGTGATCAAAGGCCGTGATGTTGATAAGCAAAGGAATCATTGCTACAGATATGACCTGGAGCCTTTTGGTGTGAGTCACCTTTCCTGCCACACGCCATATGTTTTCATTTTCTTTGTTGTTAATTTTTGTTGTTGTTACTTAGGTACGGATGAAGGGTTTTTATTTGCTCTCGACAGTTGAGAAGCTTTTGAAGGGTACCATTCCGTCACTTTCGCATGAAGCAGATGGCCTTATATTTCAGGTAACCATATTCAGATGTTTCTGTTTTTCCTGAACGCAGACATACACACATAGTGATTGCATTTCGTGAGCTGACATATGTTATTGGGGACTAATAAAAACAGGGCTGGGACGATCCTTACGTTCCCCGAACGCATAAAGGTCTGCTGAAGTGGAAGTATGCGGAAATGAACTCGGTAGACTTTCTGTTCGAGATGGGCGAGGAGGATGAAGGTCGCAGGATGCTCTTCTTGTTTGAAAGAGGGAAGAAAAAGCTTATGGACGGATATACGGTTGAGTTCAGAGATGGTTCGGATCCGTCAAGCTACAATGGGAAGATTGTAGAGTGTTCATGGGATAAGGAGAAGAAAGTATGGGTTAGCATGCGTATCAGAGTCGACAAAACTACACCAAACGATATCAACACCGCTCGTAAGGTCAGTGTTTTAAAGCAGACAGATCTATCTGATTTTTAGAAAGAGAGAAAAAATGTTGATTTATTTCCTCGTGTTATTGTGTGTAAAAATATAGGTGATTAAAAGCATAAACGACAACATCACAGAGGAAGTGTTGCTTCAAGAGATAAGAGAGATCATCCGTCTCCCAATGTACGCTGACCGCATTCGAATGGACCTTCGAGCAGCTGGACGTTGAGAATGAGTGACAATATAGGTCTGCAGAATGCACACACACCAGTAATGTTACCTAAGAAATCCAGTCAGAAGACGAGACTGTAAAACTAGCATTGAATCATTATAATCGTTTTTCACAGAAACCTTACCTCACTCGATTAGATCTTTTAAATAATACTATTTTTCTCATCTTTGTCGCCGTGGTTCCAACAATCTATTGTTATATGATTTCTTTTTTTTTTAAACACATAGTTATATGATCAGATCTTATCTTTTTCCCGTGAACTGCTAAACATGTGTTACAAACTTACATGTAACTTTGTTGTATCATTTTTTCAAAAAAAAAAAAAAACATGTGGGTATTATCGAAAGAGAATAACAATAAAAATACCCACTGAACCAAAATTTGTATTGTTATTTCATCCAAGTAGATTTTAATAACAAAGAACATGAAAAATATTAATTTCTAACAATTTGATGTTCGATTTTAGAAAATTTTAAAATAAAATGAGCTCATTTTTTTTATTTTGGAACGCTTAGTTAAATCACTTAAAATATATATATATATATATATATATATATATATATATATATATATATATATATATATATATATATAATCGGTGTTTTATTACAAATTATAATATTCTTTGTTTATTTATATATGTTATATTAATAATTGTATCATATAATAGTATTTAATTTATAATAGTAATTGTCTCAGACTACTACTAAAATTAAAATGGAAGAGTTTGGTAAAATTAGTAAAACTGAAAAATATAAAGTGGCTTTAATAATTAATTATAAAATGGCAATAAAATATATATTTTTTATTGTTCAAAAAAAAATATTTCTTTTTCTGAAAAGAAAAAAAAAGGAGTAAATCACTGCAAAACATGTTGCATTCATTTTTTTTAAAAAAAAATTCAAAATTCGAAGAACAAATATAGTTAACAAAAATCATATCAAACTTTCCAATTCATATAAAATCATATAAATCTTCCTTTAAAATGAAACTAGTCTGAATTGAATACACATCCCTAAGAGTGTGTTTCGTTATTATCAAAATGTCTAGGGGAGAATTGAATTTGGATTTTCCCATTCCTCACAAAAATAAACCAACAAAAAACTCATAACTTGTAAAGAACCAAATGTCTCTCTCACACTCTCTATAAAGGTGCGTTAAGGAGATATCTCTTTTCATAGAGACCAGTGACCTGATCAGCAACAGCCCACATGATGGCTTGTCCAGGAGGAATCCTCATCAGCCTCGGCAACAATCCTCTCCATAGAGCCACTAGTCCTTCCTCAGCATAAATGGTCCTAATGGCGTGAACCATCCCTTTGTATTTCAGCCCACCTTCACCGTCTCTGGTCTGAGCCATCAACCTGGTCTTGACCACATCAAAGGGTCCGGTGCAGAAGGGACCAGCGGTACCAGCTAAGAACCCAGAGATCATGGATTGCCAGGGCTGCAAGGCTTGACCGTCGCCTTCGTGCTTGTTCCACAAGAGGACATCAAAGGAGTTTTTGGCAGTGAACATGACAGCTTGGTTGGTGCCGTTACGCATAACGGTGGGTGCAGCACCAGACCATAGACCCAAAATGGATTCTTCTCTGACGATGGTACGAGCACAGTGGATGGGACCTTTGTACTTGAAAAGCTCGGGACTCAATCCTTTCTGTTGCTGAAGTCTAATCTTCACCACCTGGAGATTTAGAGTGAAAATGAAAACTCTAGAGTACATGGCATGGTCACATTGAAGAGTATTTCAACAAATCTCATTGCTGCTGGCTTATTGATGAGCAAGGTGAATCTGGCGCATGAATAATATCTTTTCCCAACTAACTATTATTATAAAACTATTTTATTTAATTCCAATCACTATCTAAAATAAGCTGGAGAAGCCATGTGATTTGACCCGTAAAGTAAGCAAGAAAAGGGGGGAAGTAACCTCAAAGGGTGTAACAATGGCGAGCGCTTCGAGAACACCGGCGCCGAATCCGGATAGCAAACGGCCGTGGTTGCTCACCTTGCCCGTCTCCGAGTCCTTGAACACGGTCTGGAACATGGCGTTGGATCCCATCCGAAGCGTGTACTTGAGCGTCAGGTGAGTGGCGAACGGCGTCAAACCTTTCCAGAGAGCGCGGACGCCTTCCGTGCGAACCACCGTGGAGCCGCAGTGCGCGATTCCCTTGTAGGCGCCGCCGCGATCTAGCTGGAGACGCGTCTTGATGACGTCGATCGGCTGGAGACAGCACGCCTCGACCACTCCGCCCAGCGAGCCCGAGATTGCCTTCATGTAGGGCGGAATCGACGCCTGGCTCTTCGAATCCGTCTTCGCCGACGACGACATCTCCACTAGATCCTCGGCTGAGATAGAGAGAGAGTGGTTACGTTTGAGTGAGTTATATGCTTATCTCTTCTTTTACTTCATTCGCCTACCCACCTCCTCTCCTGGCCTCTGCTGTTACAGGCTCCTCCTTTATTTTATTTGTTATCTTCCGTAATTAAATTCACAATTAGCAAAATCTTTTCTTGGAAACCCATCAAAACGAATCTTGTTGTATCTTTTTTAATTTATTTTAATAAGCATGAGAGAAAATGACACTCTCTCTCTCTCTCTCTGCCTGTCTTCTCATAAATATTCTCCCAATATTTCTTCTATTTAATAGGGAATTTTTTAAAAAATATTTTGTTTAATACAGTACGTAACAAAAATTATTAAAAGAAGATAAGTAAAAAAAGGAAGCCAACTAAACTTCAACGCACGGCTCATTTTGTGTAACATCTCTCTTTCATCCACCATGTTCAAAGACCCCACTACTGAATCTCTTCCCAAAGTTTGTTCACTCTTCCTTAATCACCTTACTTTTCATTTTCATTTACGTCTTATGGTCTGCTAACTTTCATTGACTTGTAAGATAACAAATCATATATCTTACAAGCATTTGTTTCATTAAGACGACAAGCATATCTCGTTCCAAGTCCTGACTTCTAATTATCCCGTCATGACAATTACGCGTAAAGTTGGGAATTCCCTTCAAATCGAGACCATAATTACACGTTTAAAACGCACAAAACATGAAGAATCTAAGCAACGGAGACACTTGGAATGAATAGAGAATAACAAGCAAAGACTTCACATATTTTCACAAAGCAAAGTAACTCCACTCCGGCCGAATGTGTTTTTTTGAAAAAGAAGAGAAAAAGCTCAAAAGATTGTGTTTAACCCACAAGCTTATTACATTCAAGCATTCTTTTTTTATATATATAGACATAATAGACCCTCAAGGGTGATCCATGTAATACCCCTCAGCTTCGAAAGACTGAATTATCACGGCTTCTTGAAAGTCTGAAAAGTAACAACAGTCATTTAGTTATAAACAGTCTCCTTCAAAAACACAAAGAGTTTTTAAGGGAAAAGAAACTCACATCAGAGTTCTTGGAAAGTTCCTCCATATGCTGAGCCACTTTCTCCTTGCTCTCTGCAGCTGTAAAAAAAAAAAAGCAAATTCCAAAAAGTTGTCAACACGAGGGAGGGAGTAAACATATAAAATTCTTGAGGAGGTAAAGTTTAAGTAGTACAAACCCATTTTAGAGATGTTCTCGATTCTTTTAGAGGTCCTCACAGCAAATCTCTGGAAAGCATGGCTACCAAAACAGAGAGCGAAAATATACAATCAATTTTGGTGAAACAATTAAAGATCGATCCACTGAGAATTCCAAATGATCAAATCAAACAAACAAAATCATAAAACGGGGAAGCTGTCTTAAGATTCAACAAGAGTAATGCCATATCTAAGATCAGAACAAGCCTACAAAATCATCACCAGCAGAAACCTAAAAGATGCATCAGTATCAGTATCACGCAATCAAATGTAAAACAAAGAAGAAAAAAATAGAATCTTTCAATCTTCCTACGCTGCAGCGTATGGGATATATGACGACGCAGCAGACCAGCGTGTAAGTTGAGGCTATCTAGCTTCAATATGAACGAGCCGATGAGGAACTTATTATAATAATCCAATCAGCCAGAGAATGAAGCAAGCTTTTGTATTATAAGGATCCAATTTAAAAAAAAAAAAATTGAAATGATGAATGTAGAATACCCAAAAGAAGATGGAGAAGGAAAGCTACCTGTTAGACAAACCATTAACAATGAGCTCGTTGGCAACGTATGAGATCACTCTCCCAATAAAGTTTCCTCCTCCCGCCATTATTATCTCTCACTTTCCTATCACAACAAAACCCCCAAATCACCACAATTTTTATGGACCAAAAATTCAATCCAAGGAGACAGAAACTCAGCAAATTTAATACCTGACCTGATGATGCAAACGACGGAAGATTGGGGAAGTTTCGAGATCAAACGAAATTCGTGGCGACGTCTCTAAATTCACAGGTTTCAGATTTGTCCATGTATATAATAAACTCGTGACGACGGCGATGACTTGTCCCTTTAGGGTAAACCATCGGACGGTCACATGTCTCTCTTATACAATCTAACGGTCTGTAATCCCCCTTCTTTCCTGGCCCATCGCTTTGTATATGGGCCGACTACATCTATCTTGGCCCTCTTTTTGTTAGTTGACTTGCATGAAACTAGGCCGTTTCGGGTCTCAGAGTTTTTCGGGTTCGGACATTACAAAATTTCGGGTCGGGTTTGAGTCGAATCTTCCCAGATCTAAATAAGTTCGGTTCTGATGTAAAGAAACCTGAAAATAACCGAATAACCAATATATCTAAAACGGGCTCGATTCCATTTGGGTATTTTGTATCCAAACTACCCAAATGTGTCAAAAAATAACCAAAAATACTTGTTTGAATATTTATTTCCAAACTATCATCTTTTATCCAAAACTACACAAAAGTATTGAAAATAACTAATAAATATATATTTACATTTCGGATATCTTCGGATACTCATTCGGTTTTCGGTTCGGATCGGGTTGGATACCGGTTCTTCGGATACATCAATTTAAGATCCATTCGGTTATTTACCCGGATCCGATCGGGTTCAAAACCCTAATTTTTGAGTCGGTTTCGGGTCGGAAGGTTTTTCATTTCCAGATATTTTACCCAGCGCTACATGAAACTGTTTTGTTTTCAATGATGCAATTCATTTAGGACAGGAATGAACAAATTTCTTGCAATAACAAATTTTTGTTCCTTTTCTTTTCAGTTTTCTCCACCTCTTGTTTATGTTTACAACGTTACAATCACATATATTCAAAAAAAATACTGATGACAACACAAGAGCGAGAGAGAGGAGTTGGGTTTTCCCGTTACATCCATCCTTAGTACGTACATGCATGTTTCCTAGCTTTTTATTTGTTTACAAATGAGCCAATAGGATCCGATTCCACGTATCGGGCAATCCAGGGAGGCACCAATGTATGCAATCAGCGTTACGCATTGGATCAGCTCTCTGCTCAGCCGTTAGCATCTTTCCCCCAGTCTCCGTGTAGACCGATGTGTGGGCGTCGATGCGGTACTCCGAGAGCTGCGTGATGTTAATGACAGTCACGTGCGTGGCCATGTGCTTCACGACGCTTGACACCACTTTCATCATCTGCTTGTTCGACCCAGTTCCCCAAAACCTCTTATCTTTTACTGGCTCTGTCTCGTTGAAACACTTCGTCCCGTTTGGCTTCCCCCAATCCGCACTTCTGCACGTTTTACACAACACTCTAGATAATAACTATACAGGCTCGTTTTGATTGTTTTATGTGTGCTAAGATCGTTCTTTGCATGTGTATATATATGGAACCATGCGTTTGCATTACGCATTTACGTTTATAATTTATAGTAACCGTAACAAATAAATAAATCCAAAAACTAGATGTTTTTCTTACCTAGTATGAGTAGGGGACATGGTAGTGAAGAAGACTTTGGTCTTGTTAGAGTCAACGGTAGAGTCAACCCAATTAGCCCATGTCTTGAGCCCTAACCTGTAAGCCACTGGTGTGTCTAATGCCTCCGCACCGCTCTCTCCATTTCCAAATGAACCCCACAAAGCTTTCATTCTGAGTCCACTCATCCACCAAACATATGTGTTGAAAACTAGAATATCAGCTCCTTCCCAATACTTTGATCGATCTTCCACTGAATCCACTTTTACTACCCTCTTCTTCATATCCAAAATCACAGGCAAATCCGTGTTCGATTCCACAATAAACGGTGCCCAGTAAAACTCTATACTCGCATTGTATTCCTATAAAACAACAAAAAAACGTAAGCTTCGCTTGCAACACAAGGTACAGTGAAACCTCACCTAACAAAGGTTGTGAGCAAGTTACAATCTTTAAACATACCTTTGCTTTAAAGACAAAGTATTTTTTGCTACGCTTCATTGATTTTTCTCCTTCGGGTATTATTGATTCCACCAAACACACGAACGACTCCCATTGACTTCGTTGCAAAGAATCTCCGACAAAAAGCAATCTTTTTCCTCTGAGTTTGTTCATTGCTAACTTCGGATTAAATCTGTTTCAAGACAGAAAAAAATTAGAGATTCTGACTCCAAACCGTGAATAGACATAGTAGGCTTCTGAGTATAGATAAGATATAGTCACCGTGGGATAGTACAGTCATCAGGCTGCCATTCCCACCGAAGATAATCAGTTTCTGGTCTTCCATTTTTCATGCAAGAGAATTGACGGTCGATGTATGGACATGATTCATCCGTGTAGAGTGGCTCAGCTGAGCTATTGTAAACCCATTTCCCTGCTGCAACATTACACTCTTCTGGATCGAATTCGAACCTGTCGTCCAGAACATCCATCTTTTCTGATCTCTCCTCTCGAACTTTCTCCTCTGACCAACAAGAAAAATTACATGAGATTACTTGCGTCACAAGAGAGGAAAAAAATCAAAATAAGGCAAACAGAGTTTTGAGATTCGGGTATCCTTTCTTACTAGGTTTCGAGCTGATGTTTTTCCTCGGACAAGACTTTGACCTGAGGAAATTTGAAGAGGAAGAAGACATCAAGCTGATTCTTTCAGTGTATAAGAGAACGAAGAACATAAAACCACATAGAACAAGAACGATGATTGATAGAGGAATCCTGGTTCCGCCCACTGCTCCTCTGTTAGGAATCAAGAAGCTCATAGTGGCGAATCTGGTAAATTTTCTGTTGAAATTAGAGAGAAAGGTGTTTAGGGAGTGTTTGGTTTTTATTTGGGATATTAAGGATTGAGTAGGAGTGAAGCGAAAGGCATGTTTCGATGTGTTGCTTCCATCTTTTCCCATTCTAACAAAGATGTGGTTAGGGAGGTTAAGGTTTTACATGATTGTGTTTTAACTATTGATTAAGATATGTAAACGTGAAATGCACATTGTCATTCATTAGATCAACTTTTGTTTGGCTAAATCCTTTATATGTCTTCCTTTTAACCATACAAACAGAAGAAATGGCGATTTGAATAAATTTTCGCTACTTTTTTTAATAAAACCATCGTGATAAATTTCATAAAATCATTAATTTTTTTTTTGCCAACAGTCATATTTTTTTTTTAATCACTCATTGCTTTAAGCAGTTGAAAATGTAAATTACATCAAAATTGGTGTTGCGTAAATTCTTTTATACCTAGAACTTTGGTGTCAAGCTTAAACATTATATAGAACAAACATAGAGTGACTTACTTGACACACATGGAGTTATTATATAAGCGAATATTAATTTGATAAGAAGGGTTAATTAAATCACTAATCGATAATTCATTCTTCAAAGACGTTTAAAGTTAAGGAACAAATAGTTGATGAATTGTTATCTTGGCCATCAACATCAGAGTAAACGGAGAAATAGATATATATATATATATATTCATTTTGTCAATGGCTCATGAAAATCAAATAAACTTACACCAGCAATAGTTGGTGTTGCTTACAAAACCAACAATAGCTCCTTTTAGTTATTTTCAGTTTGATGATAATTAAATCAATTATTAAAGGCAACACAAAAATCATTAGGCTTCTACTTTCGCAATTAATAATGCATATAGTGGGAAATGTTGCAACATACTTTTCATCAGTAGTCTTTGTTTGATTGTTTCATTTATAGAATGAAGACATAAATTAGAAATGAAGGCTAAAAATTGGAGATGCGGGGTATCGGGGTACCTCTCGCATGCTAAGCGAGCGCTCTACCATCTGAGCTACATCCCCATTGCTTGAAAAATAGAAATTGTCTTTTACCGTTCAAAGGTTATGTGTGAGCTAAGGCTATACAAGTCGAGTTTGATGTTTATGATGACAAAACAATGTATGCGTTTGTGATAGTCAAACAACGTTACGCGCTAGTTTTCTTTAGAGGCGGTCGAATATATCGAAGAGTATTCTCATTCTGCCGGGATTAAATACTTTTATGGAACAGTCAAATCCTATGCGCGAATTTGACATTCAAGACTTTCATGCTCTCACTTTATTAGGATAACTCATCTCCATAAACGGCCGAATCAGTTCTCTTCTAAAATTTGTAGAGCCCCGTAGCTTTGGAATATTTAACGTGCAAATTGTGGTCTCTCCTTCTACGTACCGTTACTTCTTTGACTTTTTTTTTGTATTTCTGTGATTTTTTTCGAGTTTCACATAATCACATGTAAAATTCATTAACAACTTCCCATTCTAATTCATTTAAACTTCGAATTATGAATATATGATTTAGTCGACCAACTTATTTTTATTTACTAAAAGTTAATTAAAAATGCAAAAGTGCACTGGTGACCTTTGAGGGTCTACTCCACGTTTCTATCAAGTTGTATTGACGCGGCGGATGAGCCTTGTCTATATGAATATGATATCTTTATTATAAATGTATTACGAAATTACAGTAGTGTGAACGCCATGTGACACGGTTTCAAGTTTTTAACTGTGTTGCGATCTGTTTGGTAGCTGGCTGTTGCAAGAGAAGAAAGAAATAATACAATAATAAAAAACTACTAGAGAAAAAAAAACGTTATATATATGTGAGTTAATACACAGATAACGCGGTGAAGTAATAATGTGTGACAAATGTGAGTTTAGAATTTTGTAACAAGGCGGACTTTTACTTACTTTTTGTTTAACGACTGATTAATTAATAACCATGGAACACTATTATTAGCAGATCAAAGTAGCTAAAAATAGTAAACCAATTTGCTTTTGGATATGCTCGTTTTACTCGTTCTATTATAGGTCCAAGATTTTCACATTTCCTCTTATTTTGAGGTTAGTTACCACTAAATGCATCAGAAGTACTATTTTCAAAAGCTCACTTTTGTACAACAACTGATTTAAAAACACATTTTTGAGGGTAACTGATTTAAAAACTCATAGATTATGAACCTAAAACCCCAAAACAAAAACCCCAGGAAATTAAAGCATTCTACGAGAGCAAACTAGGATTTGTGGTTTTCAACTCAACTATTCATATACTAAATAAAACAAACATTAATAAAATGAGATTGAAGTTACTAAAGAACTAGCTAAGTGATCCCATGCTTAAATCAAATAGCTAGAAAACAATATTTAAAAGCCTTGATAATGATCATCATTGTGATCTCTATTAAGCTTATTAAGCAAAGCATCAATGAGTGTATCTCTCTTCCGAGCCCTAGCTTCTTCTCTCAACCGTCTCTCATCCTCTCTCTCCATCCACCTCCTCTCCGCAGCAGCTCTCTCCTCCTCTAGATCAGCCATTCTCCTCCGCCTCTCGTGCTCTCTCTTCTCCCTCTCTCTCTCCTTCATCTCCCATGAAGCTATCCATTCTTTCTCCATCTTCACCGTTTGCCTCATAAAGTCCTCCAATATTTCTTTCAATGTACTACCCGCGGTTTCAGCTTTGGTACTACCTGTAAATATACCTTTTCCTTTTTTCACACGTTTTCTTGGATCAGTAGAAGTACTAGTAGTAATCACTTCTGCCTCTTTCTTGTCTGTCTCGATGAAAGACAAGAGTTCCTCGTTGATGTCTTGATTTGGCTCCTCAACTTGATCTTCTTCCTCTTCGTCAGATGAAAACTGATGGTGTTTTCTCTTCGAAGAAGTGCTTCCTTCTGTGGGCTCTGACCACAAATTTCTTTGCATTCTTGCTGTGAAAATCGATTGGATCTCGCTGTAGAATGGGAACTGCTGCCTACTAGCTTCTGGTTCAGTCGTTTCACACGCCTGTCCCATACATATTCAATATGTTATATACTAGTACATACACACAAAATATGTTTCTATGCATGTAAATATGTGACTGTTATTGTATGCTATATACCCGTTCCTATCTAAGTGACCAAGTAGCTTAACTCGAATTAGTAATCTCGTATAAAAGATGTTCATCTATTACTTTTATTATTGACTTGTACTTAACGTATGATGTATAACTATATATATGCAGACGTATTCAACTATCATGTGATTAGTAAAGGACGCCTCTTAATAAGGTCATGCATCCGTTATAGATAACGGTAATTGATTTTTTTTTTTGTGGAATTTTGTGAACACGAGATATAACTTACGTACAGTTACCATGTGAAATACTAGTATGACAAGAAAAAGAGAGATATTATTGTATAACGGATCAAACTGTGAACATAATGCTGCATCATGAAATTCAGCGAAAAACGCGTTACTTGTTACTATAAATGGCATGGTAATTAATATTCTAAACAACCTAGGACATTAGGTTAAACTCATAAATTGATGTTTATGTAATATCGTTCATATATCTATACATACACCATATATAGATTAGGTTTTCAATATGCATACTAGTCAATCTTACCACAGATGAAATAATCAAACAATACATATATACACATAGTCATAATTTTAGAATGATGGAACATGGCTTGTACTTATGATGCATATTCTTGTAACCATGATCATAGAAAAACATTAATGAGTGTATATATAAAAAGAGAATATAGAGAAAAATATAAAAAGATAGATAGTTGAAGCCAGGTAACCTTGTATCTAGTGACGAGGTTCTTCCACTTGCTCTTACACTGTTCTGCGCTTCGGGCAAAACCCTTGTCGGCCATTTTAGCGGCGACGACTTCCCAAAGTAGCTTATTACGTTTGGTCTCCATGAAAGTCTGATCGAGCTCTTCTCTTATACCCAAAAGCTCCTTTGTCTCCTCTATGCTCCACTGAGGGATTCTCTCACCTCCTCCGCCACCAGAATCCATCGCAGCCATCGTGCTCTGCGGCGGTAGAGGGAGCTGTTGCTGTTGGATCAAGTGATAAAGTTGATGTTCGTGATGATGGAAAGGGTTACGTCGGTCCATTATTTGGGATCAAAGTCTTTGTGACGTAAAGAGAATGAGATACTTTTTGTGGGTTCTTTATAAATGAAGAGGAGTTTCTTTGGAAAATAGGAGAAGAAGATAGAGAGGAAGAAGAGAAAGCGAGATTTTAATATAATCTATCAGGTGGTGTGAAAAGAAGGTGTGAAATCGTCGAGAGACAATTGAAGTATAGTTTTTTGTTTTTTTCTCTCTAATTTAAATAATTGATATACTATAGAAATAAAAATATTTTGTGGAATAAACTACGAACACTAATATTTTAGATTAAGATATAATTGATGCTAGGTTTAATTAAAGCAGCTAACTAAAGAAAACCATATATCCTTCTTAATTTTGGGATTCTAGATGTTTATTTTTTTGCTTCATTTTTTCTTCTTTCAGTTTTTCGTCTATTGAGGCGGCAATTCAACGGTCTCATGTTTATTTATTACCATAAATAAATATAATCTTTATATAATACTGCGTTACTATTTCGTCACGCTTACGAGTAGCACCTGATTTTAAATTATTTTTTATTATTTTTCTAAAACCTCAAAATAAATAATCATTATGACCTTTATGGTCAATTGACCGACTAGATTTTCCCTTGTCCATAGTTTTGGTAATGTTCCTTCTATATAATTTTGATTTTATATCAAAATATTCACGAAGTAGTAAATTATTGGTTGACAGAAAATATGCAATGACGTACTGGATGTATCAGTGTATACATGCTTCTAGAATTAGACCAGTGCTTGCTGGAAAATATGTCATCCACACACAAATAAGTGTCATTACTAGCTAGAGCGAGAGATCAAATATAAACCAACAGTTACACGAGGTTTTTTATTGTTCTTATACAAATTAAGTTAGTAGACAATAGACATCTAAAGTTCCTTTCAATATAAGAAAGTAGGTCGCTGACAATAAAAGTTCATTAAAATATAATACCTGATTATAGTTACTGAATATATAAGAATAATTAACCGTAAAACATT
The DNA here is from genome assembly GCF_000309985.2 of Brassica rapa. Taxonomy (NCBI): domain Eukaryota; kingdom Viridiplantae; phylum Streptophyta; class Magnoliopsida; order Brassicales; family Brassicaceae; genus Brassica; species Brassica rapa. The sequence goes on from NC_024797.2 coordinate 21,250, forward strand.
TTGGGACACTGGTTCCTTTATTATCCTTTTTGATTTATTTTTTTTGTTAACTTTTCCTTAAAACCTCAGCTTAGAGACACTGATGGAGGTGCTCTAACATGCTTATTTAGTTTCTCGCCGATGTAGAAAACAAGACCAGCCCTTTGGCACCTGGGTCAGTTGACCCATGTGGATTTTATAATTGTAAAATTGTTTTGACTTGTATTTAAGAAAAAAACTGTGAAAATATTGCAAAAAAGCTTATTAACCCTTGTAAATTCTGAGTTTGACTCTCCTAAAAAGTTAGGCTAGCTCCCCCAGTGGCTGTATATGTAATATGCATCTTTGTTATTTTCTGGATCCAGTGTGCATTTCTATATAACTTGGTATGAATTATACAGCTGTCAGATTCCCCCAAAACATGCTAGTACATCTTAAAGCCGCGTGAGTGCATATGATACAAAATGATAGAAATGGAAGTATTAATGGGACAAATTAAGATATATTAACAGTGAATCAATAAGCTATCTAAAGATTATGTGTGGACCTGAAGATGGTTTTGTGTATAAAAGGATTTTGAAGTAAAAAGATAAATAAATTGCACACAAGAAAAGGGTAATAATATAGTCGGCGAAGTGGTCCACTTGTTACCGTGTTGAAAACTAAGCAAATATTTTACATGACTTCGCTCCCACCTGTCATCACACGTGGACTCACACGTTATATAGTTTGCAATACCGTCGGCTGAGATTATAGTTTTCTAATGAGAAACAAAATGTGAAATTAAGCACAAAGGATATTGAATAATCAAATTGTTTACTCATATATACAAAAGTATATTATATTCTACGTGTAAACGCCCACCATATAGTTGCTCACGTGGCTTTTCTAGAGTTCCGGCTCTAGATTTGATCATTTGCCTTTTTATAGATTTTTATTCTCATGTATATCCACTCATTACCAAGTCACTCGTTCATATTTTTGTTTGTTTGTCTATGATAAGTATTTTTTACTGAAATTTTGACTATTTTTCTTTAGACGGAAGGGGCCAATAGTTTATAGCCAAAGGTTAAGTTATTATTACACCAAAAAAAAGGTTGGAGTTATTAAAACACATCTACGTAAATGTAATAATATACTTTTTAGGAGAAAAAACGAAAGAGAAGCATGGGTTAGTCTCTAATTCGTTGACAAAGTAAGTAACAACAACAATTATTCTCTGTCAACATCTCCACTGCATGAGGGTTGAACAGGTATTTATACAAAAAAGATTAAGAGGGAATTAAGCAGTTGAAAGAGTCAAAAAATTAGGTGGTGAGAAAAATGCAAGCGATTGAAATAACAACCTCTCTACGAGCTCCTCTTAACTCGAAATTCGCTGCCATGATTAATCATTTTGACTTTAGTCTTAGACAAATTTACTGAAACTACTACTATTCTCGTATTTATGGTACTAAAAGTCTCTTTGACTCAAAATATTACGCACATTGCCGATCCAAATTGTTCACCCCGCTCTTTTCTTTGTTCACTACCTTCGACTTATATTTGAATAGTGGATAATAGCCCAAATATCAAGTTGTAACTAAAAGCCCACATTAACTGCGCTTCAATTATAGGCCTGATTGCTGGATCGGACCTGTTACCGTAAAACATTTTGGGAGCCTCAACACAAACACGAAAGATTCATGATCAACTATATTACTGCCCACTGCTTTGATGGCAACGCGAAGCATTGATGTACAAATCATGAATCCCTCTCTATTCTTACACTCTACTAACATGTGTAAGTCTACAATGTGCCCATCTCTCTCTAGCCATAGACCATATTATCTTCCTCTGTTAGTGGCTGGGACCACACGATGAGATACCAACTTTAGAGGCCATGAGAATCTAATCCAAAAACACTTGTTTGAAACAGCTCAGTATGAGGTAGATTTCATTTCCCAAAAAAAAATCAAACAAGTTTCACTCTTTTATGTAATTAACCTGATACTAAGATGGTGCCCCAGTGTCTAATACACCTAATGGCATAACTTCCATAATCTGAACAACAGGTTCAGCCATAAGCTCAAACATCAATGGACTCTGAAGAACATTTCAATCATCAAAAATTAATAGATGCAGAGAGAATAGTAGATTATTATTCTTATTATAACTGATGACAACTTGTTCTTGCAAATGGAAGAAATCGATTACATTGAGAAAAAAAACACTAATCAAAGATATATAAGGCAAACACGAAATGATACAACAAACTATCAAATATCATCTTTTTCTTTTTTTTTTTTGAGATTACTGCAAGCAAAAATGGTCTGAAACCATTTCTGTCTGAAATTTAAACCATTTGTTTGGTTTCACTCAGAGCGGTTAGCGAACCTCTCAACCTTGTCATCGTTGAGATTAATCCCAACCATTGCTTCCCCAAGCCCACAGCTGACCTCCACAAGCATCTCCGGGTCACTGTAATGAGTCACCGCCTGAACAATCGCACGCGCCCTACGAGCTGGGTCACCGCTCTTGAAGATACCTGAACCCACGAAGACACCGTCGCATCCAAGCTGCATCATGAGAGCCGCATCCGCCGGAGTAGCGACTCCACCTGCGGCGAACTGAACCACGGGAAGACGGCCAAGCTGTTTGGTCTGCATCACGAGATCGTAAGGAGCGGCAAGCTTCTTGGCGAAAGTGAAGACCTCGTCGTCATCCATGTTCCTTAAAACCCTGATGTCACCCATAACAGACCTCACGTGCCTCACGGCCTCCACGATGTTCCCAGTCCCAGCCTCACCTTTCGTCCTGATCATCGCCGCGCCTTCGCGGATCCTCCTCAGAGCCTCGCCGAGGTTGCGGCAGCCGCAGACGAAAGGGATCCGGAAGTTATGCTTGTTGATGTGGTTGTCTTCGTCGGCGAGGGTCAGCACCTCGCTCTCGTCGATGTAATCGATTCCGATCGCTTCGAGGATCTGCGCCTCCACGAAATGACCGATCCTGGCCTTGGCCATCACCGGAATCGTAACGGCCTGCTTGATGTCCTTAATCATCTGTGGATCGCTCATCCTAGCGACGCCTCCCTGAGCGCGAATATCAGCGGGAACGCGCTCCAAAGCCATGACGGCGCAAGCACCGGCTTCCTCCGCGATGCGGGCTTGCTCGGCGTTGACGACGTCCATGATAACGCCGCCGCGGAGCATCTGAGCCAGACCGACCTTAACGGAGAAGGGAGATTTCTTAGCCTCCGTTATCGCACCGTTACCGTAAACCGCCACGACGCTTGATCCTTCCATTATCGGAATCAGAGAGAGAATAATAATTAAGTTTTGTGGAGAAATGGGAAGAAGATTGATTTCTGGCCCATCCTCGCCTATCTTAGATATCGCCTTTATACTGAGAGTCTGTGGCGGTGTGTAATAAACAAATATATTTTCTTTTATTTCGTTATTATTAATAGATATTATAATGCATTTTCTATGGGATTAGTGGGACTGGCTCTCATCGGACGGCCTATATTAATATTAAGAACACGCGATTTGGATTTTGAGGTTAACACACATGTTAAGTGGGCTTAAAACCATTGCACTGTTAATAATCGAATATGTAACGCAATCAAACACATCTTTTTTTTTCTTTTTTTTTTCCTTAAAGAGTTCTAAACCAAATATTAATCATTGTTTTATATTTTCAAAGAGTATACCCTTTTTTACAAAACTTTATTTTAACTTCTTAACTATACAAAATCTTTTTTCCTTATTAATTGCGTATTTATTTATGGGCAAAAAATCGTCTGACACCAAGAAATGTAACTGGACCTCGTAGAATCCACGACTGTCGCTCTAGTCCCCATTAATTGTTGCCTAAAAGACAAATAGAAAACAAAAATGTTGGCAGAAAATTAATTGCATGCTTTCAAAATTTATGGAAAGCATCTTTTTCATAATAACATCTTTAAATTTCTTTATTTGAACAATTAATAGCCAATCATTATTGAGCAATTGGGGCTATGATAGATATTTATACTTATACAATTTATTTTATGGTTTCAAAACAAATAATATTTAAAATACTGAAAAAATATCTGAAAATAAACTTGATGATAAAAATAAATAAAATAGGAGGCTGAGGATGAAAAAGAAGGTCTGCCTCATATTTGAAATCAATAGATTTTTCAACTCAGTCGCCGGGCGGCCCAACAATTCTAACTTGCTCTTAGACTACTTGACTTCGATCATTAAAGTCCAAGAGCATACTCTATTGAGTATACACTACTCAGATTTTCATTGAATTCAACCGGGCTAATGGAACAAGCATAGAAAGATCGTACGCTTAGGTGCACTGAGATTTTGTATATTAACTACTCACTAAGTGCTCTGTTGGTTTGCGAACCAACAGAGCACTATTGATCCGTGCACCCATACATGGTTTGTTTTAACAAAATAGACATATAAATTATTCATAATACAAGGGTTAGTTTATATTTGTAAGTATAGATGTGGTGGGAGACTTTGTTATGTATGCAATCAAAAAATTAAAAAAGAAGTTGAACCAAAACACGATTACAATCCAGCATTAAGTCACTGAGTTAGTCTTTTAAAAGTACAAAGCTTCAAGTTGCTCCACGCTATTTTCTCTCTCCTACGGGTTTACGTTTCTACAGAAGTTGTGGACAAGCATACAAAACCTCTCCTTCCAAAATATTTCAATCGTTTGTTCTGCTGCATCTCTAGCTCAGTGAATTCTCTCTCAACTTGGTCGAGGACTAGACGGGCACACGCTTGCCCCGGTACTTGTCAAAGAACTGTCCATCATACAAAAAAAAAAGCCAATCAACCACATTATTCAATAATAAGCAGAATGTGCAACCGGTTAATAAGTTGAAGTTGATGGAAACTAAGAAAACACTAGGCCTAGAAAATTAAGATCATCAGAATCAAAGAGAGAGAATCATCTATTATAATTCGTGAAGGTGAAACTGGGAACTATATGAGCTGGGATGAGATTTATGCATCATTCTCACAAAGCAAGAGAAGCTAAAATGTACGCTTTGTTTATCCTATTGGTAACATTAGAGAGTAACAGCATGTTTTATCCTTGGGGTCGAAGAGTATCATTGCCCACATGGTCAGACTTCTTGAGACAATTCCCAATAAGTTTTCATTCGCACTGAATTTTGAATTAGACACATACCGATCTTATATAAGGTTGCTGAATGATCCAACCGAGAACGGGTATCTTCTGTGCGAAAACTGCCAAGGTTGGCCAGAAGCCACTGAAACAGAAAACAACGTTACTAACGGTCTATGGTTCCACATGCAGAACAGAACAAGTAAGAAAGAAGAGAAGGGACCTGAAGAGAACAAAAAAGCCATAGGTCTCCAACATCATTCCCAGGATAGGCCATCCAATGACTACAAAGAAGAAGCCGGCCCCAAAAGAAATTGTTCCCTGAGTGGAAAAAAAGTATGTAAACACCCCAGAGATACTAAGAGAAAAAAATAGAAATCAAAAGGGACCTTATAGTTTTGACGCTTGGTGAAAAACTGCATGGTAGACTTGAGGCCAATGGTAAGACTAACCCCAGAGATGAAAAGAATCTAAAAAGAAGAGCCAGAAAAGAAAGAAACTGAGTGATCAGGAAACAAGCAAGAATAATCAAAAAGATAGTTTGGAGGGAGGTACTTACATTTCCCATGGCAAGTAAGCCCTTATCAAAGACAAAGACTACTCCCAAAAAGGAGAAAAAGACTCCAAAAGCTGTCAGCCCTAACCCAATTTCTGTTTCAAAGCACATAGCAAAAGATTAACGATAGTAAAGTAACGAGAAACTGAAAGTAAATGGGTTCTCTAACAGTAACAACATAACATTCAATGATCCACTCGCTCAAGAACACGGGGAGCAAAAGATTACCCCTATGAAACTAAGTAACAAGTATATCTTCAAAAAGCAAGGATTACATACTTTTGCGGTCATTCATTTCGAAGGACATCATGGTTGGTTCCAGGAATCAGCTCTGCTTATACCTCTCACTGCTACATGTGGAAATAAGTTGAGATTCAGGTATACGTCCACTAAAAGTGAGTGTTTACAAATGACTTCACCATGACTGACTGTGATATACATACAGAGCCCAAACGAATAAGTTTTGGAGAATATATTCAATATTTGGAAACATTCTATGGATTAGAGATACCACCAAACGTGTAACCCTATCATAAGGTGATTATACAATACAGTAGAAATTGATGCATACCAAAACAATAGACACCGAACCGAACGAACGAACGAGTGAAGAGATTCAACGATCTAATCAGAAGAAAGGGCAGAAACTGAACATAAATCTCACGAAAACGCAATGACGAAGAAGAGGAGGGAGGATGGGTCGGTAGCTTACAGATCTAGAATTAAAAGGTGGAGAATATCTAGCACGCACGCACGCAGGCTTCCTCGAAGACGAGATCTAGAGAATTTCATCAACATATGAGGCGAATTTGAAGTCAGGATCAACACATCAGTAGCAGAAACTGTGATGGACAATAGAGAGAGAGAAGGAAACCTGCGATCTGGAGACGAATTGATAGGCGTAACGTAATAAGGAAGCACAGAGAAGAAGAAAGAGGTCTCGATTTGTTGTTTGTTTGTTACCGGAATGCAAAATTGAACAGTGAGATTATGTGTCAGCTCCATTCATCATCTGACACGTGACACTTCTGTATATCAAATTAATTGCATTTTAACAAGCCCAATCCATTTAACCTGTTTAGCAAAACTAAACCACGAAATTACGCTGCGACGTGCAAACCAAGCACTTAACCGGACTCCATCATGAAATATGGTTACAAGTAGTACAACCAAACCGAAATGTTAAAGAGTCCACATCATCATATACACAGACAGACCCAATTATAAAACCAACCATCATCTTGGGTCTTTCTCTATCCCCTTTCCACACTCTTTTACCTCTATACAAATATGGTACTGTGAGAAAAACAACAACAAAAAGATAAAAGAAAAAACATCACACAACCTGCGCACTGTGTGTTAATTTGATTCCCTCTGGACTTTTGATTTTGTTAGACGTTGAAGATCTTCTTCACCTTCCTGATCTTCCTACGACATACTGGGCAGAATCCCGATGTTTCAGCTATCCTGCATTTTCATCATACCCATCTGATTTGAAACCAACACAAAATAACACTTAAGAATAAATGGATAATTTATTACCGTGTCCCGCACTGGAAGCAAGCAACGCAGTGTCCACAAGAGAGGAAGAAACAGTCCCTAGGCGCATCAAAGCAAATCGCACACAGATATCTTGTACTGCTCTGGCCATCTCCGTGTGCACCTTCTAGTTCCTCAGTACTTGTCAAGATTGAGCTGTATGACGAGCACCAGCTCGAGTTATCATCGTCTTTTCCCGGAATCAGAGGAGCTACATCATCATTCTCATCAGCTGTTTCCTCGTTTTCAGGGACTGCTTGTTGTCTTTTATTGAAGACACTAGATAAAATCAACAAGAGTGCTGTCACTACAACTGCAACAATAGTCCAAGGGAACAAAAACCAAAAGTTTATGATAAAGCCCAACGACAAGATCCGTTTATATGACTCATGCAATGAAAAAAAGGACATTACCCATGCAAACTATGTAGGCAATCCACCTTGGCTCGTACGAGAGCTTTGCACAGAACTCATTCTTAGAAGTATTCTGAACAACAACAACAACAAGAAGAGATTGTTGGATTCTGAATCATGTGATATCTTCTAAAAGGGAGAATGAAAAAGCAAGACAAGATATGGGTAGCATACCAGCTTTGGACCTGGTGAGGTTAGTACAGCAGCATTAGTTCCAAATAATGGAACACTTAAAGTGCACTTGTCGTTAGGAAACGTGCATTTGTAATAAGCATTGGTAGTATCGTACAATACCCCTTCAACTTGAATGTCTATCGTAGCCTGAAAAACGTAGATATTGCAAAGGAAAGCCATTCACATTGTGTGAGAGTGATAGGCATAATCAGAGAGAAAAAAGAAGAGCTAGTTGGGATTATAAACCGATGGCAGTCAACTACTGGAAACCAGGTTTCTATTACAAAGGAAAGCCATTCACATTGTATAGGAGAGAAGTTAACCTACAAATCAAAGTTGAAGCATATAACATCATAAGCTGCTTCAGCTATTACCTTGACTTCATTCAGGTATACGTTGCCCACTGCAATGTAATAACTCGACGACTTAGTTATGTCCTGCTCAATGAAACCACTATCTGCCAAAAAATAAAATGAGGTAAAGTGTGAGTGATCTCATACAGGAATACTCAGAATAAAAAAAACTATCATGTTTAAAACCTCGGTCACTAACTAACCAGAGATGAGATGCCATGATAATGTAGTGTCTGGACGCGTAGGGTCTTGCACCCACTCGGAGAGCCCATCCACACCTTAAATTACAAAAGCATAAAATAACTAAGTACATCATGCTGTTTTGAGATCACGTTTCTCAATGAATCCCAAAACATCATCAAACTCAAAGATTTCACCAATATACTCTTGTAATATATTCAAGTAAGCACTATCTAAGTTAATGAGGTAGTTATCCACAAGAGAAAATGAATACAAAGAGGATTCTCTGCCAAAAGTACCTTGGGCAATCACAAGATAGAGGGAAGAGCCCAGAGATTCAACATTGTAAGAAACTTTAACGCGTGACCCCTTGTTCAGATACTGTATCCAATACTGAATAAAAATAGCAAAAACAAAAATGCATCAGACACCAGTTCCATAGATGAGAAAAATAAAAGGGCGGGCAGGTAGAGAAGAAACCTTGTAAGAATCATTAGGCACAGCTAAATAGTGGACTTCAGACCAATTGGCCAGGACATGGAGCTGTGGGGGTTGGTTCAATCCGTAGAGCATCAAACCGGATCCCTTATTCCCTAATTCTTCCACCTTGAGAAAACAGGATATCAGAAAATTAAACAATGGTGGATCCTAAATGCAAAGAGGGTAGTGAACGTACAATGACAGTTTGGACGAAAACCGAAGTTGGCTTAATGAGGAAGGAGGAGTTTGGTCCCAACCACACGTTCGTTGTTCCGTAAAGCCCCAAAATCAAAGTCATCGACACTGAGCAGAAGATGAACAATCAAAAACACATTCACACACACACAGAGGGTAAGTTAATTGGAAAATTAAATATCTCACCGAAGACACAGAAGGTAGCGACGACGACAACGCAAGACCAAGGATCTTCGGAAGACGTCGAGGTATTCCTCGGGTTCTCCGATGCAACGATGCTCCCATGGCGATAATCGTACTCGGAGCGGTTCCATGGAGGTCGATCACGATGGTCAAAGCCGTTATCTTGGCCGTGTTCAAAACGGATATAACCGGTTTCTTCGCGGGTCACAGGCGGAGAAGAAGAGGAAGAAGAATCGGGGAGCGACATCTATAGCGATTGGGGGGGGAGAAAAAATGATTTGGACAAGTTTAAAACCCCTAAGAAGCAGGTTTGGGGTTGATGATCTTAAGGACCCTGAGATTTGAACGATGGGTCGGCTTCTCTTCTCTTTCTTCATCGTCACGTTGAACGGTAGATTGACAATTTCTTTTCTTCTTTTTCTTTTTTTTTTTTTAAATCTAAAAATATTCTCTAATTAAATCCAAATGATGGTCGGTTCGGACAGGCTGGTCTGGTCTGGTCTCGACCCGTCATCTTTTGTTAAGGAGGCCACAAAGCATTTATCTTAATGAGATGTATAAAGTCTGGCCCAACGGAGCCCACTTATTTATTTACAAGAATGCCATCACCGAAGACAATTTATACATTGGACTCCGGTTTGTGCAATTAAAAATCTCAGGCGTGAACTTAAAAAAAAAAGAAGAAGAAGAAGAATCAGACATTTGCTAATCCGCCAGCCATGGGAGAAGAGAAATCTCTACTTCAATTCCGTAGCATCCCTTCTCTCAAGACCTCTGATTTCGCTCTCACTACTGAACCTTCATGGAGGCTGCCGTCGAGAGGGAACACAAGAAGCGGTGGCGTTCTGAGCAATTTCGCCTCCCTATCGGTTGCGATTAGGAGAGATCGGAGGGAATCTGGTGGAGCTTTCGCGTCCGTTTCGGTGGTGATTCCCACCAAGGAAGAGGACGACGTATTCGCGCCTACTTCGGCTCAGCTGTTGAAAAACCCCGTCGCACTTCTGTCATTTGTACCGAAAGATGCAGCTCTGTTTTTCGCCGGAGCGTTCGCCGGAGCCGCCGCAAAGTCAGTGACGGCGCCGCTTGACCGTATAAAGCTCCTTATGCAGGTAGGCTCTCTCTCAACAACTTCAAGGTTTTGTCGCACGTGTTTTCTTTTCCTTTTTTTTTTGTTTTTAATATTTTTTTTTTAAAAAAGTTAGTAGACTGGTGTGACAGCATAATAGTACGCCGTCGTTTTTGGACTACTTTATATTCTAAATGAGTAGATATATATATATCTCAATACTTTAATTAGAAACCAGACTCTGTATACATATGTAGTAGATATGGTCTAACAACTTACTTGGATCTTTCCATGAGATGATGTTGATGATGCTGTGAATTTCATTATCTCTCAAGTCACAAAGATATCTCTTAAGAGAACCTTTGTGGTATGGGTTTAGGGTGTTTTCTTTAACTAGTGTGACTGTGTTCTTGTTACAGACATACTGTAATATTTATTGATTCTTACAATCTAATTGACTTATAATTTAATTCTAGACGCATGGTGTTCGAGCTGGGCAACAAAGTGCTAAGAAGGCTATTGGCTTCATAGAGGTATATAATATCCTCCAAAATCATGTAATGTAGAGGATTTGTTTCTTCTTACTGTAAACTCGTTGTTGATTTGGTTTTGTAATAATATAACTACAGGCGATTATGCTTATTGGAAGAGAAGAAGGTGTTAAAGGTTATTGGAAAGGAAACCTGCCTCAGGTACTCTAACAATCTCTTTACATAAAAGGCTGTGTGTAGTTTAGTGGATTTTGATTGCTCAAAATCTTAAGTCTTTTTGAATATTCCAGGTGATAAGGATTGTGCCTTATAGCGCGGTCCAGTTGTTTGCATATGAAACCTACAAGGTATGCGATCTTCGATCATCTTATTCAGGTTTTCGTTTCACAAGTTTCAGAACCCGTCTAATCACTGTGCACATTTATATTTTTTTTTTTTAAATTCAGAAACTCTTTAGGGGAGAGGACGGTCAATTGTCTGTTCTTGGAAGGCTTGGAGCTGGTGCTTGTGCTGGCATGACCTCTACTCTGGTAACTAGTCTTGTTTATCTACTTCATCTAGTCTTACGAAAAATCTTAAATATCTTTAAGAATCTGTTTATGTTTTTTATGCAGATAACATATCCTTTAGATGTGCTGAGATTGAGGTTAGCTGTTGAACCGGGGTATCGAACCATGTCCCAGGTATGTTCATTGGATTATAGACTAACTCTAAAGATCAATAATCCATAAACTCTTTAAATTAAAAGAAATGGAACATGTCACCTGTAGGTAGCCTTGAACATGCTGAGGGAGGAAGGAGTTGCATCATTTTATAACGGTCTGGGTCCTTCGCTTTTAAGTATAGCTCCTTACATTGCCCTCAACTTCTGCGTCTTTGATCTGTAAGTCTACTGCAAAATGATTCAGTGAAGGTTTGTTTACATTATTATTGAAAAACTCGGGATGCAGGGTAAAGAAATCTTTGCCAGAGAAGTATCAAAAGAAGACACAGGCATCTCTACTAACAGCAGTGGTAGCTGCTGCTATTGCTACGGGTACTTGCTATCCGTTGGATACCATTAGAAGACAGATGCAACTGAAGGGTACTCCTTATAAATCCGTATTAGACGCCTTCTCAGGTAAAAACTTTAAAACAAAAAAAAACATACATCCTTGTCTGCTTTTTAATAGATAAGTTTCGGGCGAGTGACCTGTTTATCGTTAAACCTATATATAGGTATCATTGAGCGTGAAGGAGTGATTGGATTGTACCGTGGGTTTGTCCCCAATGCCCTCAAAAGCATGCCAAACAGCAGGTAAGTTCCTTATATATATATGGAGAGAGAGAGACTTGTGAAGAAGCCGGATTCTCATCTTGTTTTTTTGTTCATGTTGTTTTCAGTATAAAGCTGACAACATTTGATATCGTGAAGAAACTCATAGCAGCGAGTGAGAAGGAGTACCAAAAAATAGCGGATGATAATCGCAAGAAAGCAGCAGCAACTCCTCCTAACACAACTGATGAACAAACCTGAAGCTCTTTTGCCCCCCGTAATGCAATCATCTTTTCTTTGTGTGTGTGTTGTTTGAATGTGTTTTGGTGGTAGACATGATTTTTGAATTGAATCATGAAGCCCGAGCAGAGAGTTCAGTTCATGTATTGTATGGTAATAAATATCTCGTTTGTGTCAGCCCGTACGGAATAATTTTTCGGTTTACCAAATAAAAACCGGTTTGAAACTCTCGCAATCGCTTGTAAGGTAGGGAATTGCTTACTTTTAATTTTTCGGTTTAATAAACAAATAAATCAAATAAAAACCGGACCTCTTACCGAATTGGGTGCGGGGGCTGAAGGAAGAAGAAGAGGAGATTAGCGGAAGACGTGTAACGAATCTCTGAATCAAATAATCGTCATGTACTGTACGTTACGATTGCCGTTGCCTCTTCACATTCCCCGAACTCGAACAACGTCGTCCAGTAAGCCGAAACGACGGCGTGTGGAGGAGCACTACTTGCGGTGCCGCTGTGCTCAGTCATCAGAGGAAGAAGGCACCGATGATAAGAGGTGACAAGTGCCATTCCATTTTTGCCTCTTTTGATTGCTCCGGCTGATGATTGTTTGTACTTTTAAGTGTTAGAGTTGAAGGAGTAGTTTCGATTGTGGTGGAGAGATACGGGAATGGAACTTCGAAAAGGTCCTCCGCCTTCAATGCTTTCCCCAAGATTTAAATGTCGAGACTGACTTGTTTGGTATGCAGATATTTGCTAGATGATGATGATGATGACTCGCCTTTGCAAGGCTTTCTAGAGGAGCGTGAGCCTAAGCCTGATACTAATTCAAATTCCTCAGAAACGAATACGGTTTGGGTTCCTGATGTCGTCAAGGATTTTGTTTTTCCCACCGGCTTTCCTGGTACCCTTGCTTGACTTGATCATCCTCTATTATTATTATTATTAATGAATGATGTATGTATGTATGTATGTAGGTTCAGTGAGTTTAATTAATCACTTGTGAAAAATGACAGGGTCTGTTTCAGATGATTACTTGGACTACATGCTCTGGCAGTTCCCTACCAATGTTACCGGCTGGATGTGTAATGTCTTAGTCACCTCTAGTCTTCTCAAGGCATCTCATCTCTCTTCTCTCCCTTGCCTTCTTCTTATTCTCACTTTATTCCTTTTCTAGACAACCTTTTTTCTTTATGAAGGCTGTTGGCGTTGGCTCTTTCTCTGGATCTTCTCCTGCCGCTACTGCTGCTGCTTCTGCTGCTGCCATCAGGTTTTCTTTTATGCCCCTCCTATCTCACGTTGTTTTGTTTTGGCTCTTATGGTTTTGTCTCTACTGCAGATGGGTATCCAAGGATGGCATTGGAGCTCTTGGCCGTCTTCTTATTGGTAGGGAAACCATGGGGAAGACTAATCAATGTTCATGGTGTTATCTAAGAACCTCTTCAGTAACAAGGGTATTTTTCCAGGTGGACGCTTTGGTAGTCTTTTTGACGATGATCCTAAGCAATGGCGCATGTATGCTGATTTTATTGGCAGTGCTGGAAGGTTTGTATTATAGAACTTCAGCTCTTGGTGGTGAGCCATTAACAATGTATATAGCATCTGATTGCGTTTCCTTTTGTTTTGCAGTTTCTTTGATCTGGCCACACAACTATACCCAACCCAGTTCCTACTTTTAGCATCCACTGGAAATCTTGCCAAGGTTGTTCCCTTTTCCTGCCCCCTGCAAATCTTTCATTTATATTTAGTATTAATCAATAATTCACGTCAGCTTGACAGAGTGCACGTACTAATATTTTTATTTGAAATAGGCCGTGGCTAGAGGATTGAGAGACCCTTCATTCAGGGTCATACAGAATCATTTTGCTATCTCAGGAAATCTTGGAGAGGTAGCAGCCAAGGTAATGCCAGTCAGTCAAAACCTAAATACGAGCATGAAGTATGTCTTATCTTCTCTGATTCTTGTTCAACATTTTAGGAGGAAGTGTGGGAAGTTGGTGCCCAGCTAATTGGTCTTGGTCTAGGCATTCTTATCATTGTATGTTCTTTCCTTCAAATCTATTCATTACAAGTCCCAATTAGATTCTTGTTAAAATTTTACTGGTTTTATGTTTGAGTATTTGTTGTAATCTTTGATGCAGGACACACCCGGCCTTGTAAAGTCATTTCCCTTTGTGTCACTTACATGGACGAGCATAAGACTTGTTCATCTATGGCTACGTTACCAGTCGCTTGCAGTCCTACGGTTTGACACAGTACGAGTTCTCACATGGATTTTCTTACAAATTTGTTCTTTAATATGAGAAGAAAACCCGGATAAATTGAATAATACTTATGATTTGAAATATTTCCAGATAAATCTTAAGCGTGCTCGTATCCTAATACAGTCTCATGTTATGCACTCTGTTGTACCAGGTTAGAATGTTCCTTTTTTTTTTTTCTAGCTTATTACTCAACCTCGAAGTAAGACCCATCTTTGTCTCTTGACAGGGTATGTTGAGTGCAACAAGCGAGAAAACATTTTGGTATGGCAGAGATTCATGAAACCTCGGATCATCTTTGGTGTTTCTCTTGAAGAAGTATCTGGTTTGGAGAAGTCTGTTTTTAAGGTGATCTTCTTCTTCCATTTGAACTACGTCCATCTATCTTTACTCGTGAGAGGATCTTATATTTGAAACATTGACTTCCAGGTTAAAGCACTCCTTAAGATATACACAAAGGAGAAATATATTCTTACGTTGAATAAGTTGAACAAGGATACCGAGTTTTCTGTATCCTTTAAGGTATGTGTGTGGCCCTATTAAAAAAAATCTACTCGATCATAATTCCTACTTGCACTGTGAGAAAAGAACTCAGAAAGCATTGCTCTCTTGTTTGTCTCTCGAGTAACCTGATAGAGATTCACTGGTGGGTTATGTAGCATATCAGGTTAGGACTTAGAAGAGATCATGAGTTGATTTAGACTTTGCTTCTTATAATTAGAATACGTTACTGGAGAAGCATACGAAATAGGGAGTTATTTTTCAGTAATATCGGCTTAATCGAGGGAACAAAGCTTCTAGACTTGTGAGAGAGTACTCTTGGGTATCTTTGGGGTCAACATTTTATTATTTTATGTCTTATCCATCCAGGGTTACATGCTCTTATAGTCTTATTATCTCGCGACCCGTTTTACTCTTTTATCATTTCTTGTTTAAAACTATCTTCCTTTACATAATTTGTGGGTTATTTTAGTATTCTACACACTCCTTCTTCCTTTTACTTGATCTCTGTTAAACTAATAATGCAGGTGAATGCGACAAGCAGAGACGTGTTGAGATGTCTTTGGCAAGCATATTGGTTATACGAGAACATGGAAGAAAGCTTGAAAAACAAGGATAGTGTGTTCCATTGGCTGAAGCAAAGCTTGTCGGAGATGGAGAACAAGTTTGATGATTTCTTGTTCAAATTGGATACTGCCGGATGGAACTTAGGTGAATCTAACTTGAAGATTCCCAACCACATCCTCATCGACTTGGAGTCCATCCCTCTCTGACATTCGATTTTTTTTCCAAGGAGCAATCAATCTCTTGAACAAAAGAAACTGATACTGAGGTAAATAATACTACCAAACACTGTCAATTCGAACGTGGAGTAATTTTTGTTACTATACCTTAGGCGTCAATTGAATGTAGATGAATATCAAAGTTTGGTACAACTAACAGTTAGGATATATCAGGAATTGTATGGCAACTTGTAAGACATGATCCATATAGATTAAGAGTAAAATAGTATAATATCTTAAAATAAGTTAGTGTGGATAGTGGGACAAATGGTGAGGTTTGTGACCAATGATAGAGTATGATTGTGATTATGCCTTGTTTTGTTTGTACTTGAATCGTCACCCCCTTTGTTTATTTTTGTTATAATTTAGAGGACGTGGGCCTTCCTTTATTAAAAACAAAGAAAACAACTTTTTTGTATAATTTGATTTGCCTATAAACAATATAACAGAATCAAAATTTATTATTATAAATTATGAAAAATATTATAGACAATTTTATAGTCGAAAAATCATGCTAAGAATTATAGTTCTACTAATATTGTAGTCTAATTTTTATATTTTATATGGGAGTTATATTTTAGTTTACTAATTTATTTGCTGATTCAGTTTGCTATCTTTGCGAGGAGGGCTCAGAAAGAAAGAATTGATCCATTTCTGGCCTCATCATCGAGAAGTAGAATTAGCGGTGAGTCATTATCGCTATTAATTCAATTTGTCTAATAATGATAACAAATCATGTCACGAAATGACCTATAATTGTTTGATCCTTTTACCCACATCCATTAATTGTAAAAGCACACGTAGGTCATATACGTATCATAAAAGCCAAATTAGTAAGCAAATTACGAGGCCTTACGAGATCCAAGCATGCAAATATTTCATAAACAAATCCTTAAAGGTTTATGTATTTGCAATAAGACATTAGATTAGAGATCGGATCTGCAGACGGAATGGTAGACTCTCTTTTCTCTCTTGAGAGACAGTGAGTCGCGGTGGTTCCGTCGATGATTTATCTTTCCGGTTAACAAAATCGACTCTGGTATACGGCGTTTTTCTCTGACGCTGTGTAGCCGGCATAGTTTCTGGTGGTTTTGCGCTCTCTTTGGTGAAACTATCCAGCGGTGGTATCCGGTGGTGGAGCCTTGGTGGTGTCGTAGGTTCTCTACCGAATCTCTCTCAGACCTAATCATCGCCGGTTGTCATCTGTTTCAACCGTCGATTGATCTTCTCGTTGGGCTGTTAGTTGGAGCCCGTTCGCATGATTTATCATTTGGAGTTCGTTGGTAGGAAGCGAAGATTATGGGGCTGGTTAATGAAATCGGTTGGATGAGCTCTCGATTTAGATCGATTGACGCTCTCCAAAGCTACGGCGTGTGCGTTGCAGCTGTCTGAATCCCCAAAACCTCCGATACAGTCGTTAGAGGTGTTTCTTCAGTGGAAGTTCGTGGTCCCGGTGTCATTCCGGTGTGGTACGGTGGATTCCGGTAATCGTCGGTTTAGTGTTCCGGCGTTGTTTCTCGAAAGCGGTGATGAGGTGGAAGCTATCGCGACGCGTGGTCTCCTTAGGATGTGAGATTAACACGTGTTTTTCACCCCCGCTAATCTTTTGACGCGTGGTGTGGTCCGGCGTCTTTTCTTTTCGTGGCCTTGTTGGACTGGTTCCTTTGGTGGCTTTTTTTGTGTGGTTTGAACCTTGTGTATGGGTTTTTTTTGGTTTGGGCTTTGTCCCTTTGAGCCTTGAGCTCTTAATAAAATTTAGATGGAAAAAAAAAAATTTGCAATAAGACTGGTATCCTGTCCGAAACACGTTAAAAAGCTAGTTCATACGCTTATATTGCGACACGTTGGTGTTGATGGTGGTCCCCACTGACACGCAGACACATGTCGGTCACGTATCTCTACAAGGCGCACAGTTGCACACACCGCCGCCTGAAGCAGTGACACACGTCCTGTCACTCAATTGGTTTTTCTTTCTCTCAGTTAAATAAACAATATTATCTCTCGTCCTTGTTAAGTGGAGCCCAAGGTATGGTTTTATGGTAATTTGGATAATTCCACAATTAATGTCTATTGTTTTAATAATTTGTTCCAGTTCCTTGTAGAACAAAAAAAAAAAGGAAGGAGGAAGCCTTTACTTTAGACGCTCTTTCACTTTAGTTATGTTAAATATTGTGTGATCTTTGATTACGTGTTCTCTACGCGAATTTAAGCAAACTTACTTTCTCTTTCTCTCTCCCTGTCGCTACCTCCTCGGTTGAGTGAGTATAAATCTCCAGAAAAAAGAAAAAAATCATCCATGGGAATGGGAGAGAGAATCTAATAGAGCAGTTAGGGTTTGCGATATTTTAGGCGTGTGTCGGTATAGTTTGATCTCAAAGATTAAAAAAAAAGAAGGGAATAGGGTTTTGTTTTGTCTTGGAAGCTCTGGTTTATGTTAGATCATCTCGTCGAGGAGTGAAGAAAAGGGAAAAAAGAATGAGAAAGTCGTTCAAGGATTCACTCAAAGCTCTCGAAGCTGATATCCAGTTCGCCAACACCCTGTAAACCTCTCTCTCTCTCTCTCTCTCTCTCTCTCTGGTTAATAATACACGCAAGAGTTTTAAGTTTTTTTTTTTTGTTTCCCGATGGAATCTGATCGTGTTCTTTTTCGCTTTTTGATTGATGTCTCTTGCCTACTCTATTCTGGTTTTTGAGTCATAGATCAAACTGTTTTCACAACCTTCCTTAGAATTTTATCGAAGTTTCCAGATTCTTATTCAGTCTGGATACTTGTTTGAATCTCTGTTGTCTGATGGGGTTTGCTTGCTTGCTTGCTGATGTCAGAATGAATCTTGGGACTTTGCGTTTACGCGAGCTCTTTAAAATGTCAATTTATTCCTTTAGCTAGTCTCAGACGCCACCACTCCTTCCTCAAACCGGTCAATTATTTTTGGTTTACTAGATAAGACTTGTGAATAATTGTATTGTTATCTTATTTTAATCCCCCCCCCCCTATCATGGAGTCACAAACATTCTGATATCTTTTTGTTTTCTCTCTCTCTCTATCTTTTTTGAAGGGCATCTGAGTATCCAGAGGAGAATGATGGCGGGTTCGTTCAGATGAGACTGTCATACAGCCCCGCGGCTCACCTCTTTCTCTTTCTTGTTCAGTGGACTGATTGTCATTTCGCTGCCTCTTTGGGTTTGCTTAGAATCCTTATTTATAAGGTACTTATCCTTTTTTAGTATATCTCGGACCTTGATCCTCTAGACTTGATATGTGATATTCTCTGTTTTATTTTTTTGATAGGCATATGTTGATGGGAAGACCACAATGTCGCTTCATGAACGGAAAGCTAGTATCAAAGAGTTCTACGGTAAAATATTAGTTGGTGTATTTGATTAGGAAGTTGGTCCAATAAATAATAACAATGTTCCATTGGATATGTTGTAGATGTGTTGTTTCCTTCGCTATTGCAACTTCACGGAGGGATAAACGATGTAGAAGAAAGGAAACAAAAGGAGATATGCGACAAAAGATACCGGAGAACAGAGAAAGGAAAGATGTCGGAGGTGGATTTGGAGAGGGAGGAAGAGTGTGGCATTTGCTTGGAGATTCGCAATAAAGTTGTTCTTCCTACTTGCAATCATTCCATGTGTATAAATTGCTACCGAGACTGGTGAGAATTGCTTCCTCACTCACTCAGTTTCTTCACACCTCAATAGCCTTGGTTGCAATAGATTAATATGTTGGTGTTTGAAACAGGCGTTTGAGGTCACAGTCGTGCCCGTTCTGTAGAGGGAGCTTGAAAAGAGTGAATTCTGGGGATCTATGGGTTTACACTTCAAGCAGAGAGACTGTGGAGTTACCGGAGATATACAAGGAGAATGCGAAGAGGTTGTTAATGTACATTGACAAACTGCCTCTCGTTGCTCGTGACCACCCAACTCTTGTTCCTTACTCTCCTGTTCCTCGCTGAACATCCTGCCTCTCTCTCTTTAATTAGCTTATCTCATCTTCTTCTGCACATAAGCATTTCTAATCTATATTTTTGTAAATAAAAATTTATGTTTCTTTTGGGGGGGTTTTCTTTTCAGTTTTTCTGCAGTCTCTGATTTGAATTTGGCAATTTGTTATTTGTATTATGACAACCTCCTCTTGTTATTTAAATCAGATATATGAAAAAATGGCTTTTTGTTCAGCCGTTCTATCGGTTGGTTAAATAGCGAACCACAGACAGGCTGTGATCCTTCCGGTTTAGGTAAACCTGCATCTTTTGAGTTTACTGATAGAGCTGATTACATAACTCTGTGATGATATATCTGTTCAGATTGATGAAAGGGAAAAACTGAGATTTAATAAGGAAAAAAAAAACATTATGGAAGCGAGTGTACAGTGGTATCTATCCACCACTAGTAACACGAGAAGTCGAAGTGATCCTGGTAACGAACGATGAAGAAGAAGATATTGAGCTCGACGATGGAACATATCCTAGAAATTTCGATCCAAAATCGCTTCGTGATGACTTTGAATACCCCCAGTCACCATCAATCTCAGCAACTTCCTCCTCTCCGTTTAGAAACCTAAGCACCCCTCTCATCGACGGCCGAGACGCCGGATTTTGGTGGCAACAGAGCAGGCCCACGGCGAGAGCGACCCTTGCTTCTCCGCCGTCGTAATCAGAGCCAAGTCTCGGATCGATCGCACTGAGAATCTCACCCCTCGCGTGCAGTCCCATAACCCAATCGACTAAGAAGAAGGAACCGGAATCCGTTGGCTTTCTCCCGCAGACGAT
This sequence comes from Brassica rapa, assembly GCF_000309985.2. Lineage (NCBI taxonomy): Eukaryota > Viridiplantae > Streptophyta > Magnoliopsida > Brassicales > Brassicaceae > Brassica > Brassica rapa. The sequence goes on from NC_024797.2 coordinate 41,786, forward strand.
CTCCAAAAGAAGAACGCCAAACGCGAAAGCGTCAGACGCAGACGAGGGTTTGCCGTTGCGGGCTAGCTCAGGCGCCACATACCCGATCGTACCGACGAGTCCCGTCGTCTCTGTCAGCGATCCTCGTTCGTAAAGCCTCGCTAGTCCGAAATCTCCCAGTCTGGGGTTCATGTTGGACTCGATCAGAACGTTGCTTGGCTTCACGTCTCTGTGAACCACGATCTGTTCCCACTCTTCGTGGAGATACAACAGCCCCGACGCGATTCCTTTGGCGATCTCGAAACGCGCGTTCCAAGGCAAAACGGCGCCGCTTCTCCGCGGAACAGTATAGAGGAGAGAGTCCAAGCTTCCGTTGGGGATGTAATCATAAATCAGCAGAAGATCGGTTCTGTGTTTGCACCATCCTTGGAGATTCACGAGGTTCCTATGCCTCACGCGCCCTAGACTCTCGATCTCCGCCATAAATTCTCGAACACCTTGCCTGCTGTTTGGAATGATCATCTTCACGGCGATGAGATCATCCGAGTTGGCCAGTTTTCCTTTGAAAACCGTTCCGAAACCTCCGGTTCCGATGATCCCAGCCTCCTTGAATCCGTCGGTGGCTACGTAGAGATCTCTGTATCTGAATCTGCGAGGATGATCGATTTCCCAGTCTTCCAGAGTCTCTTCTTGCCGCAGTCGCTTCTTGTACATGACGAAGAAGAAGAGCAACACAAGCATGATTACCATAACGGCCGATAAAGCCACTATCAAAACGATGATCTGAGAATTGAAGCCTCTCTTGGTGGCCGTGTTTCGAGGCGGAGGAGGAAGCTCCGAGAGGTCTAGCGTAGCTGCAATGGGGTTCTCTCCCACGCTTGTGAAACTCCAACCCATTAGGTAATGATCACTCGACTGATCTCCTTTTCCTGTGGCTGCTGTGAATCCCACGTACATTTCTTCTTGCACGACGTCCAACAGTTTTGGAATCTGTCGTGAGATCAACGGTTTAGTAGGTTTAAACCCCAGTTTCGCCGGGTATACGGTGACGTTTAGCGTTTGTGTTGCTCCATCGTAGTTCAGAAGAGCTTGAATCGGATTGCCACTCTCCAGCTCGAAATCTTCTCTCTTGTTTGGATCATCGTTCTGGTAGTACACGACCGGCTCTTGGAAATCAGATGTTCGGTTGTTGAAATTAAGACCGATGTCGTTTCCGATTCTGTCAGTGTCGTCTCCGGATCCTTGAACCGTGTCGAATTCCACTGCGAAAACGTGATTCCTCGGGTCACCATTGTTCTCTTTGTTGAGAACTCCCAAGTACTGGGCGGACCCAGCATTGGGACGATTAGGGGTTGGAGATAGCGTGAACGTGAAGCCAAAGCCTCCACTGCTAGAGCTGGAAGGGATTATAACAAAGACGAAACGAGTGCTGAAAGAACCAACCCTGGTGGCGTTTCTGTTGGTCTCTAGCAATCTCACCGGTTTGTGGTAGAAAGCTGTTCCGGTTACGTTTGAGGCTCGGTTAGTGAGTCTCAGTAACCCGTCTGGTTTGATCACAGCAGCTTCTCCTGCAATACGAATCTCTGATTCGTTTCCTTTAAAACCTCGGAAAGTAAACTCTGTGGTTGCTCGAACGGGGACGCTTGGAATAAGGAAAAGACTGAATAAAAGTGAGGCTAATAAGACCGTGAGTTTTCTTGCAGTGTCCATGCGTGGGCGAGTTAAAAGAATGAGGTAGGAAGAGATACTTTTTTAAGATTTCTAGCTTAGAACTGTTTCTTTATTAGCAGGAGAGTTTGATTTTTACTTACGGATATGAGGTTCTCTGAAGTAGCCGAGTCGAAGAATAAGAAAAAATACACACCACAAAAACAGAAGAAGAAGAATCTTCTTATTTTTCTAACTAGGTGTGTTCACATCTCTAAATATTGAAATTTTGCACAATGTTTTGTGAAAATTGAAAACTCAACTACTAATATTCCACTTCGACCAAAATTATTCACTTTCAGTTAATTATAAGAATCATACCCAGTTATTAAAATTTAATTGATATATTTCAATAAACTAAACCAATTACGTTAAATAAAGGGTTTAAGAGATTAAAAATAGAAGAAATACGTAATTGGTTTGTCATCCATATATATGTTTGCGTGTTTGTAGATTAATAAAATCATAAGTAAATACTTAAATCTTTAATAATAATCTGTAATATTAGCACTAACGATAACTTGGAAAATTCACATATTTTAGGATGTCTTTTTTCTTTATGTCGGCACTATTTAGAGTTTTTATAAAGAAATAAATAATACATTGATTGTTTGGTCTTATTGACTGGACTTTGTTATTACAAAATGGTCCAAACGCAACCATTATAGGCTGACTTTGACAAATTCAACGTTTATATAAGAGTTTTAATCATATTGCTTTATAGACGATTGCATAGAAAATTAAATAACTAATATATTACAATTGTTCGACAAAGATAATCGGATGTATAACAAACATATTGCGAAGATGATAAAACTTCAATTAGTTTAATGAAACAGTGCACACACAAAAAAAAGTTACTATCTAGCACTTGATAAATGAGTTACTATCTGTGACAGTGACAAAAAAAAAAAAAAAGAGTTAAATGAGTTACAATCTTTGAGAAAGAAAAAAAAGAGTTACTATCTAGCACTGATAAACGAACTTGAGGAAATTCTGGTGAGAGATGAGCTCGAAACCCTATCAAACGATGAAACGTATCCTCCTCCGTAGTACTTGGACCTTGAAGAATGTGAATACTCCTCAACCTCAACCTCAACCTCAGGTACATCCTCGTCTCTGTTGAGATACTTGTGCACCATTCCCATAGTCGGACGATATCCCATTTTGGGGTGGCAACAGAGCAAACCGACGGCGAGAGCAAGCCTTGCCTCCTCTTCGTCGAAACCAGATCCGAGTCTAAGATCGACCGCACCGAGGATCTCACCGCTCACTTGTAGCTCCATCACCCAATCTCCCAAGAAGAAGCTACCAGAATCCGTCGGTTTTCTCCCGGAGACGATCTCTAACAGCAAAACGCCGAAAGCGAAAACGTCGGAAGCCGACGAGGAGTTTCCGTTGCGTGTGAGCTCCGGCGCCATATACCCAATCGTGCCCACGACTACGGTGGTGTGCTGCAGCGATCCTCGCTCGTGAAGCCTGGCGAGCCCGAAATCTCCAAGTCTAGGGTTCATGTCAGCGTCGATGAGAACGTTGACGTCTCTGTGAATCACAATCTTTTCCCATTCTTCGTGGAGATACAGCAGCCCAGCCGCGACTCCTTTAGCGATCTGAAAACGCGCGTTCCACGACAAAACGGCGCCGCTTCGTCTGGGTTTGCTGTAGAGCAGCGAGTCCAAGCATCCGTTGGGGATGTAGTCGTAAACCAGCAAGAGGTCGTTTCCGTGTTTGCACCATCCTTGGAGGTTGACCACATTCTTATGCCTCAAACGCCCTAAACTCTCTATCTCTGCCACAAACTCTCGAACACCTTGCATGCTATTCCGAGTTATCTTCTTCACTGCGATTTGATCACACGAAGATGATTTGGTTTTGATGCTGCTTCCTCTGTAAACAGTTCCGAATCCTCCGCTTCCTACAATCCTGTTCTCCTTGAATCCATCCGTAGCCGCATAGAGATCTTTGTATCGAAATCGGTGAGGATGATCGACTTCCCAATCCTCGAGGATCTCCTCTTGCTGCAATCTCCTTTTGTATAACATGAAGATTACAAATAAGAGGAACATGATCGATATAACAGTCGATAAAGCTACGATTAGGGCGATGACCTTCCCACTGTAATTAACCTCTCTTCTTCGCCCTATTTGGAGGCGAAGGAGGAAGCTCCGAGGGATTCAACGTAGCTGCAACCGGACGGTCTCCTCCGCTTGAGAAGCTCCATCCCATCACGTAGTGTGCACTCGACTGATCCCTCCCCGTGGCTGCAGTGAATCCTACGAACATTTCTTCTTGCACTACTTGTAACAGTTTAGGGACATGTTGTTGTGAGATCATAGGAGTTCTGGGCTTAGATCCCAGTCTCGTTGGGTAAACAGTTAGATTTAGTGTTTTGGTTGGTCCGTCGTAATCCAAAAAGACTTGGATTGGCTCGCCGCTCGCAAGTTGGAAATCTTCTTTCTTGCCATCTTTGTTGAAGTAAGCCACAGGTTCTTGGACTTCTGAAGAGAGACTGTTGAAATTTAGACCGATGTGGTTGCCTATTCGGTTTGTGTCGTCTTTGAATCCATGTACCGTGTCGAACTCCACTGCAAAAACGTGATTGCTCGGATCACCATCGTTTCTTTCGTTGAGAAGCCCCAAGTACTGTGCGGATTCCGCGTCTGTCCTGTTTGGGGTTGGAGATAGTGTGAAGGTGAAGCCGAAACCTCCGTTGTCTGAGCTTGAAGGTATGATGACAAACACGAAAGATGTGCTAAAGGAGCGAACCGACGAATTACTGTCCAGCAATCTCACCGGTTGGTGATAGAAAGCTGTACCTGCAAGGTTTGAGTTTCGATCGGTAAGCCTCAATAGTCCGCTGGGCGTGATTGTTGAATCTCCTTGTAATTGAATATCTGATTGGTTTCCTTTAAAACCTTGGAAAATGAACTCTGTAGTCGACTCTGCCGTTGATCTCTGAGCTCGAACAAGGAAGATCACCAAGATGAAGAGTGAAACCATGGATCTTGCTTTGCCCATAAATGATCAAGAGAGTGCTGACCAAAAAGATTGAGTATGAGTTTTGGTGGGAAAAGGGAAGATAAGACCAGCTGCAACGCGGTATATTACTCATTTCTTAGCGCTAATCCTTATGCTTTTAGATTAAAAAAATAATAAAAGCCGACGTTACGCTGAGGTTGAATCCTTAATGAAGGATTTATTTGCGGTTGATCCTTGATGCGCTGGCAGCGTGTGATTGGAGCGTCGAAGGAATGTGTTTGGTGAGAAGAAAAAAACGCGTTCATTTCTCGAGTGTAGCCGGAAAAAAAAACCTTTCCTCCTCTCCCGGCGATAACAAAGGCGACACTGCGATCCGGTTTGTTCAAGGTAAATCGCACCATTTTAAGTGTATTTTTTTTGCATTTGAAGTTACTGCATGTCAATTTAGCGGTGTTTATGAGTTCGATTGTTGGGATCAATTAGAGTTTTGGTTTAAAATCGATTTGGGGATAAAATTCAAATTAGGGTTTTCGTGTCTATGTTTTTTTTGTACATTCGATTCTTTGTTAATCGAATCGTTTGTGGGAATCAAATAGATTTGGGGTTTAAATTCGAATTGGGATTAATATCGAATAAGGGTTTTCGTCTGTGAATTTTTTGTCTTACAAAATTTATTTCGGGTTAAAATACGAATAGATTTGAGGTTTGTTTATGGATTCGATTCTGGGGATGAAATAGATTTAGGGTTAAAATACGAATTAGGGTTTTCGTCTGTTCTTATTAGTTTCTTGGTTGTTTACCCAGAGGTTTAGTAGGGATTTTGATCCGCTTAAACGTTATTGGTCTTATAGGTTCTGAAATGGAGGACGAATTGAGGGATATGAAAGCACACAAAGCATACTACAACATGCTTCATTTCGTTGCAGATGCGCAACAGGGGATTCCCCAGCTGTGCCCCTGTGGATCTATCACGAAGGAGGTAGTCGATGAAGAGGATACATATGACTACCTCCCCGGCAAAAGATATTTCATATGCAAAGATTACGAGGTTTGCATTCTTCTGTCCATATTTATCGAGCTCGTCCTTCCATATTTATTTGTTGTTGGATAAATTGTTTTCTGTTTTCGCAGAATGACGGGTTGCATTTCAGACAACCATGGGTTATGGGGATGCAACAAGAGGTTGAGAGACTGAAAGTACGTTTTCACGAGCAGGAGAAGCTTCTGCGAGAGTGCGAATCACTTAAGGTGAGTTCTGTCTGCTTGTTCACTCTCTTTTTAATCATATTTCTAAGAAATTAAATGTAGTTTATCTGATGTCTTTTCAGGGGCAGGTGCGGATGCTGCTTAAGCGGGTGGCTGAACTCGAAAAAAGAAACTTACCGGTTTCAAACTCAGGTTAGTGTTTGAACTTACCAGTTAAAATTCAAATGGAAATAAGTTTGTAGTTAGAAAAGAAACTAGGATTGTGTAACCGCGTAACTTTAGTAGTTGAGAATAGTTGAAAACAAGCTAGAATAGTTAATGTTTCCGAGCAAATAACTTGCAAGTTTGTAGATAGGAAACAACTAGGATTATTAATGCACACCAAACCCATTTAATTATGCGTAACTGCATTGTTTCCTTTAAGCCTAAAACCCATTTAATTGTGGTGAGCTGTTCTGATAGGACTGTTTTCTACTAGGATTCAATAGAGTCATTATTTAATCACCTGTGTTTCTACTAGAGAAACACAGTTTTCTTCCTAAATGGCGAGATCCGGTGGTTATGTAAACCTCGTAATGAGTCAAGGGCCAGTTAATCTGGACCCCTGCGACCCTCCTCTCTTTACCGGCCAAAGTTCTGGTGTGTCTAGTGTCAAAGAGAGAAGAAAATGGACAGTGAAAGATGATTTAATCCTCATCGGTGCGTGGCTCAACACCAGCAAAGACCCCATTGTGAGTAATGAACAAAAGGTAGGTGCCTTCTGGAACAGGATTGTAGAGTACTACAACTCCAGTCCTCAACTGGTTGGGACCGCCCCACGAGAACTTGGGCCATGCAAGCAAAGATGGGCTAGGATCAACGAGGGAGTTTGCAAGTTTGCTGGTTGTTACGACATGGCACTGAGGGAGCAGAGAAGCGGGCAAAATGAGAACGATGTGATGAAGTCTGCGTTGGATATATTTGCCAATGACCAGGGATCGAAGTTCAACTTCGAACATGCGTGGAGGGAGCTTCGGCATGATGTGAAGTGGTGCTCAACATATCTGGAGAAGGACAAACGCAAACCAGCGGATTCCCAACCCGACGGTGAAGGGGCAGTGCCTGAGCCAGAGCCAGAAGAGCGACCAATAGGGGTTAAGGCTGCAAAGGCTGGTAGCAAGAGGAAGAAAACTGGAAAAGAGGAGGAGTTGGCGAAGCTGGAAAATTTGATGGAGTTAAAAAAGAAAATATCCCAGCAGAGTTTGCTTGAGAGTTTGCTTACAAAGCCCGATCCTCTCTCTGAGATGGAATCAGCTCTGAAAAACAAACTTCTGTCTGAATTGTTGTAGGGTTTGTTTAGCTCTAACCTAAGTTTCAGGTGTTTCCATTAGACTAGTTAAAACAAAAACTTGTCTTCTGTTTCCATTAGAGTTTGCTTACACACGTGAATTTCTTCTGTTTCAGGTGAAGTACAAGACGATGTCACGGGTTGAAGACAAAAGCTGGTATCAAGTCACGGGTTTGTATGCTCTGTTTGTATTTTCATGTCACTAGACCATGTCACGGGTTGTTTGTATGTTGCCTTTATAAATCTGCTTGTAGACTCAAATGTTATGCTATTTCCTTTGCTCTTCTGCTTCCTTTGTACTCTCTAAAAACGGATGTAATGGTGATTTAGTGGAATCTATTTCATTTGCTCTTATGCTATCTCGTTTGCAATTGTTTCAACAACAACGATCCCAGCTTGAAAGAAGAAACCTTCCCACCTTCATCTTCATCACCGATAGGTATGAGTTAATTGTAGTAGTTTAGTTCAAATTAGTTAGGTAATTATATGAACCATCAATTGTTTAATATAATGCTGTTTTTAAAAAAAAATTTAGTTAGGATTATTTCATTTATATATGTCGACAAACGTGACATCAATTGTTTAATATGAACCATCAATTGTTTAATATAATGCTGTTTTTAAAAAAAAATTTAGTTAGGATTAGTTCAAACGGATGTAATGCTGTTTTTCAAAATAAGTTATGATTATGTCGACAAGATCACAACAATATATATACCTAGAAAAAATTATAAAAACGTATATTTGTTATAATGTTTGAAGGGAGGATAGCCTAATATGGCAGATGAAACCGACCGAAGACTCGATGCGGCTGTCAATGAGGCTTTTGATGAATATTTTGAAGAAACATACAACAGTATTCTGGAGAATCGAACTACAAAAAAAAAGAAACGTGCGTACGTCGAAAGAAACCGAGAAGCGGGCCACAGCCGTCTATGGAATGACTATTTTAGTGAAGCTCCGACATTTCCGCCTCATTTATTCAGACGCCGTTTCCGCATGAGCAAGGAAGTATTCATGCGGATTGTCGACACCCTCTCAGCAAATGCTCCATTTTTTCAACAAAGAAGAGATGCAGTCGGAAGGTTAGGTCTATCAACATTACAAAAGTGTACTGCAGCTATCCGTATGCTTGCGTACGGCTCTGCGGCTGACGCCGTCGACGAATATCTCCGACTAGGTGAAAGCACATCACTTTCATGTTTAACAAATTTTACAGAATGTATAATACAACTATTTGGAAATGAGTATCTACGAAGACCCACTCCAGAGGATCTTCAGCGACTACTCGATATTAGAGAGATACGCGGCTTTCCGGGGATGATAGGAAGCATCGATTGTATGCATTGGGAATGGAAGAATTGCCCAACAGCTTGGAAAGGACAGTACACACGTGGATCGGGAAAGCGGACAATTGTCTTGGAGGCTGTAGCTTCACAAGATCTTTGGATATGGCACGCATTTTTTGGTCCTCCAGGTACATTAAACGATATTAACGTCCTTGATCGGTCACCTGTTTTTGATGACATTTACCAAGGCCGCGCTCCAAGGGTAACATACATGGTCAACGGACACCAGTATGATTTGGCTTACTACCTCACTGACGGTATATATCCAAAATGGTCAACATTTATCCAGTCCATCACACTCCCTCAAGGTCCTAAAGCAGCGTTATTTGCTAAAGTTCAAGAAGCTACCCGAAAAGATGTGGAACGTGCTTTTGGTGTATTGCAAGCTCGATTTGCGATAGTGAAAAACCCAGCTCTATCATTGGACAAGGAAAAAATAGGGAATATTATGAGAGCGTGTATCATACTACACAATATGATCGTCGAAAACGAAAGAGGTGGTTACACTCAGTACGATACATCGGAATTTGAAGAAGGAGAGTCGAGCAGAAGTTCACATGTAGAGCATACTAACAACATGCCTTCACATTTCGGTAATATGCTTGGTCTACGGAATCATGTTCGAGATAGGCGTACACACGAAGCATTGAAAAATGATTTAATCGAAAATATTTGGAACAAGTTTGGTAATGATGAAGATGTTTAATTATTGTATGTTTGCTTTTAATCATTGAATAAAAAAAATTAAATTTTTTTTAAAAATTAATAATTTTTAATTCCTAAAGACTCCATTTTGAGTAACACAATTGGACATACATTTTAGACTCAAATCCTTAACTATTCAAAAAGCAAAAAATATATTATTATAATCCTAAGGACTCCAATGGTGGGTAACACCATTGGAGTTGCTCTAATGGGCTTTGGACAAAAGAAGATGACGACAAAAGATGCTTCTAATAAGGATACAAGAGAGTTGGTACCATTCTCTTACAGATTCAATGATGACTTTGATGAAGATGAAAAAAAAAGAAGAAAAGAGACTGACAATAACTTCCAAACGTTCAGTGGTTTTTTATAAGATTGATTATATGAGAAAACGTTTTAGGATGCTTAGTTTGTAATTTCTAAAGTCCACTTATAGGGCTGACTTTGAAAAAGTCCAAGTTTTACTTTGAATCTCCTTAGTTTTAATTTGTTTTGAGGGAAAAAGAAGTCATTTGGACTTTGACATTATGTGACTTAAACTATAATAAAGATCAGGGGGATTAAATGATTCCGAGTTTATAGTAGTAGTAACACGACTGTAATCTTGTACGGTTTTCCTCTTATATTACACATGGCTAGACATAAATTATACAAATATCAAATGAGCCTCTTATATTACCCACATGTAATTGTTTAATAGTATGTATAATAATTGAATAAGCATCTGGTGAGAGATCTTCCGAGTTTTTCGTTGTTGATTCAGACTGGTAAGCAAAAGTCGTTGTGAAGGTTGACTTTGTAAAAGTAGCCGTAGTAAGGGGGCCTCTGCTTTCTTACAAAACATTGTGGTATTTTGTATATTATAATGTTGTAGTGCAGATTTTTGCAAATCAGTTACAATGTTGTAGAAGAAAATTCTAGTGGAGCATATTTTTGAAGGGTAAAATCTCACATACATTTCATTGTCCTAGATAGAGATTCCATAGTTTTCGGATTCAAAATGTTATTGACTGGCATAGCAAACTTGGTGACTATAACTTAGCTTCTCTACTGAACTATTAAATGTGCTTTGTGTCTCCACCGAATGGTTGAGGTTCCTGCACGCTTCTGGCAACTGGTTGCTTCCATAAGCATTGCATACATACATTACAAAGTTCTGGTAGTTCTGTTCACCAAAGACCAACCACAAAGTTAAAAAAAAAACATTGTTTCTCCTTTGATCTTGAATGCTATCACTAACCTCTTGAAGTGGTTGGTTGTTCACAACCACCCATGGCACAAATGTATGTGCTGGATTAAGCTCTGAGGTTTCGTCAGCATACTTCAGTTCAAGCTGTGAACATAAAATGTCATATTTGTTTGCTTATTTGTAAATTTTTCCTGTTCTATCTGATACTGTGAAGAGGAATTACCTGGTGTCCGTACCCACTGATGTAGCAGTCAAGGGCTGCTCTGCTCAAACCAACCAATTCAAAACAATCAGCCCATTGTTCGAGCTTGTTTTCCAAGACCAGTCGTTCCGTACAGTAGATGTAGCCAACATGCTTCATCTGCAATAGAGAATTGTGCATGACCAACGATGACAAGTCTTTTTATGGAGAGACTACATATAAGTTTTAAGAGAGACTTACAACATCAGGGTATGCGTCAATTGCGCAGGCATGAATTGCAGTGAGCGCACACTCAGCTTCCCCGTGCTAGAAAAACAGAGAGCATTAATCAAATGCTGCATCCTAACCTTATATACTAATACTACAAATGCAAGAGCAAGAAGAGACCTGGCAGAGAATGGTGCCATCTGGTTTGAAAAGGGTGTTGCCCCATGGAACGAGGTGGAGATCAATGGATGAGATTAAGCCGTTTTGGAAGATCTGAGGCAAGTGGTTAACAATGAAATCTGCACAGAAGGGGCATAGAGCTTCGTAGTAGAGACTCAAGGTGACTTTCTGGCTTGAAGACAGAGATAAGAAGAAGCAGAAAAAGATTGTGATGCAGAACCTGACATATGATGCCATTGGTGGAAACAAGAGGTGTTTGATTGACTCTGTTTGGGTTAATTCGTTGAGTCGCGCAATAAACAAGCAAAGCAAAAAGGCTGTTGTCTAAAGATTCGTTGATGTAATTGTAGTACAAGGCATCCAATCTTCTAAGCTTGGGCGTTTTGACGTAATAACGTTTATTGTGCCGCTGTTTGGCTAAGTTGCAAAACGGCAAGTAGTTATTTAATAAAGTATTAAAACGGCGTGATAGTTTTTGTCACTTGTTCATCATCTACATCTAATCCAAATCCAATCTCCACCTGAGCTTTATTTATTTACTCACTCATCCGATAAAAAGGGGGCTCCTAAACCCTTATTTTGTTTCTTCTAGAGAGTAGTAGTTGTAAGAATGTCGTCAATGAACTTCAATCCATTTCAGAACTGGTTCGAGAAACCACCGAACCCAGTTCCATCAATCAACTTCGCTGAATCCTTCTTCACCAAGTCGCAGTCTCCCCCCAAGTTCGCATCGATTGGGCTTCCAAAGTTGTTAAAGAAGAAGAAGGCAGAGCCAGAAGAAAGGGAGGAGGCAGGGATGTATAAGAAAATGGCGGAGCAGTTCCTGTGGGAGTGCGAGAACAGACCCGACTACAGGCACGCTCCCCAAGTGGATAAGATTCTCAAGGAGGACCCTCTCTTCGAGAACAAGGAGAACCCCAGCCCACAGGAGGTCGAGGCCGAGGAGAAATGGTGGGAGAGGTTCCGAGCGAGTCCCGTGGTCCAGTTCATGGCGCGCGCGGAGGAGATAGCGGACGACATGAACAAGATGGAGCTGGAGGAGAACGACACTCCGTATCGGAGAGAAGACAGGGACTTGTGGAGAGCCGTGCCCCACGTGCCGGGGCTCGACGGGAGGCCTATGCCGAGGAAGGCGATTAAGACCAAGGAAGAGAGTGATGATAAGTTTTGGGATTTCATGAAGCAGTTCCTCTTCGGCCTCTGGGGATTCCGCCAGCGGCCTTACCCGCCGGGTCGACCCATTGACGTCGCTCAGGCTATTGGTTACAAACGCCTCGAGAAGCGCTACTATGACTGTAACTCCCCCCCTTCCTTCACTTTCATGTTGTAGATTCTTCTGTGTTTATGAGTTAGGATACTAGTTGGTGCTATTGTAATCCTTGGTCATGTTCTAGTGATGGCTATGGGATTCCAAGCTCTTGTTGACTCTTAGTTTCTGGTGTTCACTTTTTCATCTGTTTACGTTCTGCTCAAAAGATCCAAGCTTGCGCTTGTTCTAGAGTTGTTGAATTTATGCTAGAATCCTTTTTGTTGGAGGCTTTGAGTTCTACCATAACCTTTTGTTTGATCACAAAACTTCTTCACTTGATGACATTCTTCTGCCTTTTAATCTGTTTATCATGCGCTTTAACAATCCAAGCTTGTAGTGTTGTTGAATTGCTGGAATATGATGAAAGTGGTTTTCTTTTTTCCTTTGATGCGTGTGATTATAAGCACTTTTGTTTGCTCTCTCTGTGATTAGTCATAATGAAGACGGGTGGTTGGTGGTACAAGGACCGACTTGGCCGTTCAAGAGGCCCATGCGAGCTTATTACCCTTAAGACAGCTTATGGAGCTGGAATCATTGACAGAGATACTTTCATTTGGGGCGAGGACATGGATGAGTGGGCCCCTATTCACATGGTTTACGGTTTGGAACCTGCTATTGCCACTTGGGAAGGTCTGTCTAGTATATATATGGGATCATTTTGAGACCCTCAGACACGAGTTTTTCTATTGAATTTTGTTGAATATGTGTATTTTGTTTTGTTTTTGTCAGTGAGGCTTGGTGCAGCGGCAACAGCTTTCCTACACAAACTCCAAAAGGGAATACCGCCATGGGTTCCTCTAAAGGGAAGAGAGCCCAAAACATACAAGCAGCTTCAGAAAGAAGCTATTGAGAGCAAGAAACGCGACATGGCAGTTATGGAAGCTAACGATGGTGTTTGGCCTGGACTCAGAACTCCCAGCCATGCTCTCTTTCTTTGGGCCAGTGGCTCTGAACTAACAACCGTCCTCGAATCTGATCACATGCCCAACAAGTTCATCCCCAAACAGCTAAGGTAATTTTTTGATTCATTCCACAAAGACACTCGTCGTAATTTGGATTTGAGTTGCATGACACTCTCTTGATTGTTGTTAGGCAAGAGTTGGCGAAAGTAATACCAGGGTTGAGGCCATGGGAAGTGATAAGCGTAGAGCAAGCAATGGATCAGATAAGCTATGGGGGAGAATGGTACCGTAAGCCACTTGGTACCTACACAACGGGTCCTCCTTACATCAGAGAATGGAACAGGAATGTCAGGGTAAGTTTTCTTCTCATCATCTCTTGTGGTTTGGGTATTTTGTATGTATCTTAGTGAGAAAAATTGATTCAAATATTTTTTCATTATTATTGTTCTGCAGAGATTGTTTAGGATATACTACAACCTGAGTGTGCGAGTGGGGGAGAAGCTGGAGAAGACACTACCAGGATTCAACACAATAATGGAAAAAGTACAGAAAGATTATGAGAGTAGGGTTGCTAAGAGGATGAAGCGGAGGGAGCAGGAGCTGAGAGAAAGGGACTTGAAGAATCATTCTGGCCATAGCGATGAGGAGGAAGAGGATGAAGAGGAGGAGGAGGGGGATAAATGACTAAAGCAAAGGTGAGGAGGACAAGAAAACATCATGTTGTTGTTGTTTTTTATGCTGTGGCATTGGTGTGTGGGGGAGTTTAGTTTCTGGTACTTGTTCTGTTTGACATTGAGAGAGTTTATCTGAGAAAAAGGAACCAACACCAGTTCCATCATTCAGTCTTTTATTTCAATTCCTCTAAATTTCCCATTGATGAGAGATGAGGTCAAATAGAAGAAGAAGCTGATGTGTTAAAAGACAATCAGAGTGTATTTTGGTTCACGCAGAGCCCATAAGAACTAATAATGGGTTTCCAAATTGGGAGGCCCAATTATTATTAGAAGGGTAGTGGGGCCCACCTCTGGGATCATCAAGAGAGAAAGCTCCTCAGTGGTCGGAGAAGGCGATCAATTATTATCACACGATGGCTTCCTGTCCTGTCCTGTCTCTCACAAACAAAACAATGGTCAGTGTTTTTTCTCTCCATCTCTTTCTAAAAATCATTGTTTGTCCTTTTATCTAATTGATTTCCATGAGTAATAATCTCCAACAACCAGTAATTCCTGAGTCTGAGTTTCTTTTTTATTTGAATTTCTGAGACTTGGATGATGACTTTAGGGGATTAAAAAAAAAAACGGAATCGTGGATGTATCTAGAAGATACCTTTGCCTTTTATGAAGACTACTTGGTGATTATTATATTTGTACAGAGTCTTTTGATTGTGGAGCACTACTACTTCTGTGAAAACGGTTCTTTGTCTTAGGATCCATTCCAGATAGATTCCTTACGCTTTTTTGCTTGTTCCCCCTGTGGTATGAACTTTCTTCTTCGGAAAGCACCTCAAAAAAGCTCACTCAACTTGATTCGCCATTATATATAACAAAATTCTGATTCCTTCTCTTTTACTTAATAATGCCTGCTTAGTGGTCTGAAGAATCTTATTTTATAATCTCTCAATTGATAGCTTAGTGTGGTGTTTTCTTCATACATCATGCTACTTTTCATGTATTCCATAATCCAGAAAAATTGTGGAAACAGAGAGAGGTAATTTTCTTTGTTTCGTAATATATTCTTTTTAAAAAGACTGTCTAGTCTAGTGTTCAGGATAAAATCTAAGAGAGCATCAGATACTAGCTCTGGATCAAGCATAGTGTTTGGAAATTTAAACAACTTGTACCACACTTATGTTAAGTCTCAATTCAAAGATCTTTCCTTTTTAACTCTTCTTTGTTTGCCTTTCAGTTATCCCACTTTAGTGATCAGGCTTCATATTCTTCATCCCCACAGGTTCCTTATTCTGTTTTAAATCTTTTGGATTTCAGCACTGCGTTTAATTACAGTGTTTTTCTACCTATTAATCAGAGACTCAAGTCTCCGTTTGTTCATATATATAGTCAGAACATGAATATGAAACAAAAAAAAACCTTCTTCATAGATTAAACTTAGGAAATTATTACAAAAAAAACATCATCTTAACACACAAAAGCTTACTATTATTACTACTACAATCTTATTTTGCTCCAATAATAACTTCCAGTACTCTAGAAACTTTTACAGAATCAATCTTCTTCGGTTCACTTCTCTTTTAATCTCCCAGAGCATAAAGTGAATTTCCCAGTCTAGTTCAGAAGCATCTGGTCGAAGTGCCAAACTCCTGCAAAAGACACATAAAAATTTAGTAAGCTTTTCTAAAAAACTTACTACTGAAATTCTAGTCCTAGTGAAAATCAAACTGAATATAGGGGCTGTTTAGATCAAACAGCGTACCGTGTCCTTTGCCAACCATCCTTAGCTGGGTGATGAAGTCTGAGATCTTCTTGATTGCTTCAATCTAAGGGGGGGGGGGGAGAAAAAAAAGGGTTTTAAAAAGTGGGTACTAGTTTCAAGTCACTAGTTAAGAAAACAAACAAAAGAAAGCTCACCTGCTCTCCAAGAAACTCACTCTCAACAAAATCAGCTAACTGTGGGTCATTGTTCTCTGATGCCACCTGTTTTTTTTAAATTATTTTAAGATTAGTGACTGCCCTATTTGATTGACCTTAGATGGATAAGTTTTGGGAACATACTCTGTGAAGGTTTAGAAGCTTCTCGTTGGTCAGTTTCTCCAGAGACAGGGCCAACTCCATTGCTGAAAATAATATAAGATTAGTATAAAGATCATTTCAAAATCTGTGTATACACTTAATCAAGAATGATATTTTTTTTCTTTTTTGTATAAATATAGAAAAATATATATACCATATAAGGCATCTCCTTTTTCAGCATGTTCAAAATCAGAGATAGGGGAGACGATAGGGTGGAGTGTCACTCTTCCTCCTCTTTTGTTCTATACACATATACATAAACCATATATATTAACATCAATCACTATTCTTTCAACATCTAGAAGAAGAAGAAGAAAAAAAGGGAGGGAAACCTGGTACTCCATAAACTTCTCAGCGTGCTCTCTTTCTTCATCACTTGATTCCTTGAAAAATCTGAAACCAAGTTTATCATATTATTAAATTTTTGCTTTAGTTAGATTAAGATTGAAAGGCAGTAGTAGTAGTAGTAGTAAGAAAAAGTTACTTGGCAAGACCCTTGAGAGCAACGTTGTCTCTGTCGAAGTAGGCGTACATTGAATGGTAAACATACGACACGTTGTATTCCACACTGTCCAAATATCAACCTCTGTTAATATCTAATCTTGTCGTAACAACATTTAAACAGGAAAAGAAGAAAGGATGCTTACTTGATTTGCTCGTTAATGGCAGCCTCGCAAGAGTCGGCATACCTCTGGCGAGCGAGGGAGGCATTAGATGTGATTGGAATGGCCAGATCGGCTTTCTTCACCTCCTCGAACGGCTGGAACACCACTCCTGTCATCGGCATATTGTTTGTGTCTACCGTTGAGGACGCAACCACCACTCCTCTGCCGCCAGTATGCCTTGAGAAGCTCAGAGACGTAACAGACGGAGAGGCAGAGGAGGAGACGCCATGTGGGAGCAGTGACACAGCGGGCTTAGCCGTGAAAGAAGAGAGCGCCTTGGAGGCCATAAGGTTTTCTTTTCTATTGGAATGGGAAAGGTGTTTAGGTTATTATGGCTGCTGCTGCTATTGATTGTTTGTTTGTTGATGATGATGATAAGAGAGGAGGAGAAGTGGGGTTTAAATAAGAGGGAAATGGCGTGTGGTCACCGTTGGATCATGATCCACGTGGAGGGCGTAGATAAGACCAGATGTAGGGGCGTGTGGCGGCCTCGTGCATCATCCAATGGGATAGTGTGAACGTGAGGATATTCGATTCCACGTTAGCATCTCTCTCTTATCAGATTAAAGTTTGTCTGCTTTCTCTTTTGTCCCTCCGAATCTTTTTTCTTTTTACCATTTTGTCTCCCCCACTCTCGCGTTGCCACACTTCCATTTCCTACTCGCTCTCTCCCCTCCAGAGCCACCCTTTCATTTTTCTAACTTTATAATAATATCTCATAAATCAGATAAATGTGTATGTATAATGTGTGTAAATAAATTCTAGTTCATCTATTTGGAGTTGGAGATAAATATCAAATACAATTGTGTTGACCAAAAGAAAGAAAAGTATGATAACGTGTACAACGACGTCAAACGTGTAACATTCTATGATGCATATCTACTCGTAGGAAATGGGGTAGAGATTGAAGTATTTATCTTTTCGGCTAATAGATTATATATTTTAAAAAATATATTTTAAAATTATATCTGAAATTACTAGAGCCATGAGTCATTGAGGTAGAATGTTCCAAAGCCATCTAGACCATTATGTGGTCTTTATATTATCGAGAAAGAGGTAACAACCCCCCTCCCTTTACTTCGTACATCATACTGTATAAGAGAAGCGAGTAAGGAACAATCTGAACCAAAGCGTGTGTGAAATTTAAAAGTCCCATATAGTTTCCTGTCTTTATCTGAGACAATTACACGTTGGTATAAGTACAACGTGGACCTCACTAGTCATGCTTTCGACAAAAACCAAAATTTCTCCTTTTTTCTTTTTTAGTGAATTTAATAATATCAGATTTGTTAAGCTTCGATGTTAGGCTAGCCAGAGGAAAAGTTTATGTAAAGGTCTAAAAAGATAAGAATTGGGTTTGGTTTTATATTCTTGGCTTTGATATTTCCACAGATTTTGATCGGTTCCTGACTCTGTCACTCGCAAAGAGAAAGGTAGGCTCTAAAATGTTGGGACTTTGATATTTTCCACGTTATTTCATAAAAAAAAGCTGAAGTTTCTGTAGAAAATACTCACAATTTAGCTAACACACGACAACTATTGAGAAGATCAATCTTAAGTTGTCATTTTATACACCAACAAAGTCATATTTCCCTATCTATATATCTATATATATTGTTTGATCAAAAATATATAATATTATATGTGCAATTCTCTCAAATAACCATTTTTAAGTTTTTGTCACAAAAATAGCTCTGAATAAAGAAAATAACCAAAATAACTCAATTTTATTTTGAAATTTTTAATATTTTTTTAAAGAAAAATTCCCTAGGATAGGCCTAAAAAGGTTTTTTCACAAATATAGATCTTAAAAATAAAAATGACCAAAATAGATTTAAATATTTTGTCAAAATAAATAAATATACACTTATACTCTTAGGGATAATTAATCTAGACATTAGAGTTTAGAGTTAAAGGAGTGGGGTTTAGGGTTTATGGTTTAAGGTTTAAGTTTAGGGTTTAGAGTTGAAGAGTGGGGTTTAGGGGATAGGATTTCAAATTAAAAAAAATTAAAATTTTCAAAATAAAAAAATGCTATTTTGGTCATTTTAGTTTTTGAGGTCTATTTTTTGACAAAAAATTTAAAAAGTCTATTTGAGAGAATTGTCATTTTTAAAATTTGAAACTCTATCTCCAAAACCCAACCCATTAACTCTAAACCATAAGTCTATTTGTTTATAAAACTTATTTTTTTCATTGGTAGCTATATTTGTGACAAAAACTTAAAAAAGAATATCCTATAATTTTTTATATATATATTGTTTGGATGTTACTGTGTCTTGGAAGGGATTCAAACATAAAAGAAATAAAAGTAAATGGGAGCAATAGTAATAGGGGAAATGGAAGAAGATATAATGCAAAATTTATAGAGAACACACACATTGATCAAAAAAAAAAATAGAGAACACACACTAATTCAATGACAATCTGGATCGGATGATGTATTTACTTTTCGTACTTGTTGTTTCGATAAAAGTCACGTACAGGTGGGTTCTGCTCATTTACTACGTGTCATATATCAATTGGCTTGCTGGATATAGTTACAGAACAATTTTTTTTTTTTTTCAACATGTTACAGAACAATTTAAAAAAGAAAAAATCCAACGAGGCGAAGGCGAAGGCGAGACGGAGTGGTACACAACCTTTGTTCCTTCCTTCATTCCCCCTATAGAAGAGACAAGAAAAGAGAAGATAAGAGATTCTTCTTCTTGGTCGTCTCTTCTGTTAAGAAAAAGAAGTCTCACTGCTTCCCTTGTTTGATCTCTGAAAAAGGAATCTGTCTTTGCAATGGATCAGATGTTCAACAAGGTTGGATCCTACTGGTTAGGTCAGAAGGCGAACAAGCAATTTGACTCTGTTGGTGACGATATCAACGTACGTTTTCATATATCTTACGTCTTATCAACCCCCTTTAGAATTAGAGGGTCCAAGGTTTTTTGCTGCTTGTGTTCGGTATCTTGATCGATCTTGATTTTTTTTTTTTTTTTTTGAAACATGATCGATCTTGATATATAAATCATCTTTTGGACTATGAATTTTCGTATATGCATGCAGCATGATCTCTTCATCATATGAAAATATATCGTAGCTCTAGTATGCCTCATGCAGATGAACAAATGTTGAGGCCATGCATTTGTGTGATTCTCAATTTTTTTTCTTTTCTATAATGTTTTTCTTATCTTAATATGATGATTCTCATTGCCATGCTCATATAGTCATATGACATTCTTGTTTTTTTTTGTTTTTGTTTTTGTTTTGTCTCCTCCAGTCGATATCAACGAGCATCGAAGGAGGAGCAAAATGGTTGGTCAACAAATTCAAAGGTATCTTGTCTTGAGTCTTTGACAATTATTCCATAATATATGATCCACCACATAATATTACAACAAAAATATACGGTTTCTGGATTCTCTTCTTAATTAATTCACCAGGAACAATGCAGAAGCCGTTGCCTGAGTTGCTGAAAGAATATGATTTGCCTGTGGGTATCTTCCCACGAGATGCTACAAACTACGAGTTCGATGAACAGACCAAGAAACTGACGGTGCTGATTCCATCACTCTGCGAAGTTGGGTACAAGGATTCATCCGTCCTCAAATTCACCACAACAGTAATGGGATATCTGGAGAAAGGGAAGCTAAGTGAGGTGGAAGGGATGAAGACAAAAGTGATGATGTGGGTGAAAGTCACAAGCATCTCTGCGGACTCATCAAAGGTGTATTTCACTGCGGGGATGAAGAAGAGCAGAAACCGAGATGCTTATGAGGTTCTTAGAGATGGCGTTCGAGTTGATAAATTCTAACTCCATCCTGCTGATATATTCTCATCTGTTATCAATTCAATTATGAGGTTTCTAGCTTTTTATGGGTTTGCATGATGGTGTTATGATTTGAAAGAATTAACTTGTGTTGTATGAATCAAATTGAAAAAGAGCATTCTTGGTTTTGTATAAAACAAATTTCATGACTGTACATTGTGAAAACCACAAAAAGATATACTAGTAGTAATAAATTATGTGCTCAATGATCAGGTTTTAATAATCATTTAACGAAGTTTGGATAGAAAACGGTTGATCAAAAAAAGGATAGAAACTGTAAATATTCTTTGTAGCTGGAAACATATCCCATTAGAATTAGACTATTTAGTATACGTATACAAAGATCATATAGAGTAAGACCCAAAAAAGAAAAGCGAGCATGTTAAGGTAGATAACCAAAGAGTGAGTTAAGATTAGGAATTGAGAATTTACTATGATAAGACATATGGTTGAATTACCACCCCAAAAAAGGGGGAACATTGGTAATTACTACTAGATTAATGTTGATAACTCACTCGCAGTTGATGCGCGTTTACAAAAAGCAACTGATTCCTCCAAATAAAATATGAATAGTGTTATAAATAAATGAGCTCAAATCAATCAAAGCACAAGCAGTAAAGAAGAGAGAGAGAGAGAGGTCGGTGGAGGAGGAGGGATTGAATACAAAAGATACCACCCGAGTGAGTTGTGACGAGAACGTGAACTAAACCAATTTTGGGAATTTTAAATAAAAACAAGGAAGAAGACTTCTTCTTTCTTCTTCATCATCTAGTTTGGGGCTGTGAGATGTCGCAGAGATGGAGCAGGAAGAAGAGCCGGCTTCCACTAGCTGGTCTACTCTTCATGCTCGCACTCGCCGTCACCTTTATGGTTCTCTACAACGAGCGTAGCATCCAGCAGATCCACCTCCACCACAACACTAATCGCGAGCAAGATCTCCCACAAACTTCCACCTTTACTTCTTTCGTCCACCCCAATCTTCCTCCTCGGAATAATCTCGGTACTCTCAATTGAACTGATTCCTACTTTCTAGTTCATTCTATGTGTTTGTTTAATCCTATCAACCCTTACGAATTGGCCTGATTCTGTTTAATATATAAAAAAACTATGGCAGAGGTTTTGGATAGATACAGCCGATGCAACTCGACGAATGAGTACAGTGGCAAGAAAATCGGATGGCTTGACCAGATGAGTGGTCAACGATCTGACTTTGTTGCTGCTGCTGCAAAGGAGGAGATATGTGATGTCTTCTCTGGGAAATGGGTCTTTGATAATTCTTCTTCCTCCTACCCACTACACAAGGAATCTGACTGCCCCTACATGTCTGACCAGCTTGCTTGCCAGAAGCATGGCAGGCCTGATTTGGAGTATCAACACTGGAGATGGCAACCTCATCCCCCCTGCAACTTCAAAAGGTGGAATGTGACCGAGATGTGGGAGATGCTGAGGGGAAAGAGATTGATGTTTGTTGGAGACTCCTTAAACAGAGGCCAATGGATTTCTATGGTCTGTCTCTTACAGTCTGTTATCCCGCGTGACAAGCAATCCATGTCTCCTAACGCTCACCTCACCATCTTCAGGGCTGAGGTAATAGTACTAACTACTTTTTATAATAAAACACTTCAAAACTACCTCCGTTTTTGGTGCGACTGATCGATCACTCTGCAGGATTACAATGCCACGGTGGAATTTCTGTGGGCTCCATTGCTCGTCGAATCCAACTCTGATGACCCGGTCAATCACAGGCTGGATGAACGGATCATCCGACCAGATTCAGTTCTCAAACATGCTTCAAAGTGGCAACATGCTGATATCTTAATCTTCAACACATACTTGTGGTGGAGGCAAGGTCCTGTCAAGATCCAGTAAGTAGTGTGTGTATATATGTATGTAGACATCATTTTCTTCTTCATCGGTGAATTCACTCAAATGCGTATTCAAACTAAAGATGGAGCAGCGAAGAAAAAGGATCATGCGAGGAGGTGAATGGCGCGGAGGGAATGGAAATGGCTATGAATGCGTGGGCTCATTGGATTTCCAACAATGTCGATCCAAACACTAAGCGGGTCTTCTTCGTTACAATGTCTCCTACACATCAATGGTACAGCATTCAGTATTGCTAATATACGTATTCTCTTACCAAAACAAAAGTTTTCTCACCATGTTTGTTGTTAACTGATCACCGCAGGAGCCGAGAGTGGAACCCGGGAAGCGAGGGAAACTGCTACGGGGAGAAGAAGCCGATAGAGGACGAGACTTACTGGGGTAGTGGGTCGGATATTCCGACAATGAGGATGGTGGAGAGAGTGTTGAGGGGATTGGGACCAAAGGTCTCAGTTATCAACATCACACAGTTGTCTGAGTATCGTAAAGATGGTCATCCCTCTGTATACCGGAAATTCTGGGAACCTCTAAACGATGACAGGTTGAAAAATCCTGCGTCCTATTCAGATTGCATTCATTGGTGTGTACCTGGTGTTCCTGATGTCTGGAATCAATTGCTTTTCCAATTTTTGTGATCGTTACGAATTCCTCCCTTGCGAGCTAGTTTATTTTTATCTAAATGATATGTTTTCGTTTTCTACAACACACAATCTTTCGATTCCGGATTATGTAATTGTAGCATTCAAGCTTCAGAGTTGTATACATTGTGTTTTGAAAATATAATACAAACATCAGGTCAAATTTCCGTGATAATTTGGACAGGTAACACTAAGCAAAGATGGGTTATTAATGAACAAAATAAGCAAGCAGCAGCGGTAGACAACTTAACACTTATGAACAAGAAAATTGTCAAGAGAAGAAAGAGATACATGTAATAATTATTCACCTTGAGCATGTTGAAGCACCGATTATAAATAGAACTCTCTGCCTAAGTTTATAGGTTACCTGACAATTTAATTAAAGCAAAACAAAAACCAGTAAACCAAGTAATCTGAAAATACCAAAACATTTGTGAACCAACCAAAACCTGGCAGAAAAACCAATTGCCGAGCCAAAAAAGAAGAAGATAAATAATATAGATAGAGGTACAAGAAGAGAACGAACCGAGTTGGAAGAAGAGAGCTTAGCCCAAGTTTGGATATGGGAACTGCTGGTTTTGAGGTGAGAGGAGTAAGCAGCTTCTGCGTTTATGGAATACACTGAGTTCTCTGTTGCCTCTCCGACCCACATGTCGTTTTTCGCATCCTTTGCTTTTTTTATTAGGTTACAAAATCCTACCTGCCAAACCATATAAGACAAAACAGTTACAAAATTATTTCTCTGTCTCTCAGTGAGAAGATTTTTAATTTGTACAATACCACGGATCCGACAAGACTATGGCTGATGTGGGGAGTGGGCAAGTCATCCATGGATGGGGTACTGAAGCTTATAGCAAGAAGACTGTTTGAGATTTCCCCTGAACGTGAGCGTTGAGTGGATCCATCTGTCACAAACACCCACTGCTTCTTTTGCTCAACACCCGTGTATACATTTCCAACATATACAACGTACGCAGCGAGATCAAATTCACTGAAACAATAATTATCAGATATGTTGTTAGTGTACATATAGATTAGCAAAGTGAGAGTCTGGTAAAGAGTGTACATAAAAAAAGAAGCTTGGAATGAGATTAACCTTGAAAGAGGAATTCCACCAAAATTGGACAAAGAAATGGGTTTACGGGGGTTGAAAAAGGGCCTGAAGCAACAGAGGGAGATACAAAATGAGAGATAGGTTCAGGTATGCCTACTCAAGAAAGTCCACAATAACAACTTACTGAAAACTTGAAGAAGCTTTTGGAGACAAAGGCTCCCATCTTGAGCTAGACCCTCTGGCATGTAAGTAAAGTGTTTCCGAATCTGATATCGTCGGTACTAGCCCTTTCACTATGTATATTTTCCCCTCTGTCAACTCGATTCTCTGTCACAATAGTAGTAGAAAATGAAAAAAAAAAAAGAAATCTTAAGTACAAAAATTGCTCAACCTAATGGATGATTCTCGTTTATTCATTGATGGTCACGGTTTTGTGATATGAACTTTCAGTCCATACAAGGTTCACAGCAACTCAACCTTATATCTAAGCTTATGATTGGAACGCAACCTTATATCTAAGCTCATATGTGCGTAAACTTATAACACGTGCATGAATTTTTCAGCTATACGCATTTCAATGTACCTGTCTCTCCGTTGGATTCCAGATGGTTACTATGCCTTCTTTTGGATTGTGTTCTCCTTCATAACTTAAACTCGTCAGTCCAACAAGCCTAATCCTCATGAATGGGGTGACATCCCTTTCACTTAAGCCAGCTTCTTCCAGAGCTTTTGCCACTGATTTTTCCATCTGTATGTGTTTGGCTGCCTGTGGTTTAGAAACTAAAACATTTAATTAATTTGGCGCTTAACGATCTAGTAAGAAAAGACGAAAAAATAATCTACCTCAAATTTTGATTTATATGTAGTGAAAGATGTCAACTGCTCCAGACTCATTTCTGCCATTAGGAGTTCAGGTTCAGAAGCAGTCTCTAACAGCTTAAAGACCTTTGCTCCTTCCTCACTGTCAGTGTCGTTCTGGCTGTGGAAACCATTTACTCCTCTCTCGTACTCACACATAAGACCCTCAACAAGAGCTGAGCGCCTACAGCGAACAGAAAAAATAAACAGGTAGAGATGAGAGGAACTGAAATATTAAGCTCGTGTTGGTTAAGCAACAAAGCCAATTGATTAGAGTAATAGGTCAATCTATCTTGTATTCAGAAGCTCAGAAGATTTTCTATTACATACAAATATTGTTTGTATGTCCTTAAAAAATGCCACTTCGAACCTAAAATTTTGTATGTAAAGAACCTTTCTAGCTTTTATGGGTTACTCATGACGCTCCTTATACAAGAGATGCATGTGCCAAAATTGTTAATTTACTGCCCAATAAAGTTAAAATGGAAACTTGCCTCTGGTTATGCAGCTCAGTCATTCTACTTTCCATTCTCTCTGATCGAATAATTGACTTCCTTTCACCTAACCTGAATATGCCGAGCAAATAAGTTTTTACCAGAAGTATACAAGGGACCAAGTTGCATTGCATTAAAAGGTACACATTTATATTGACCTTTCCTTGTACAGGATAGGATATATTCGTGTGATTCCAGCTAACGTTTTAGGCACTGGACCCCCATCGCCCTTGATACAGTTGAAGGCCAGAGGAACACCAACTTCTTTACCTTGAAGAAGAGAATATAAGACAGTCAATATAAAGAAAACAATACGAAAGCACCGTCACTAGGAAAGAAGTAGCTTAGAGGATGTAGTGAGGTCCACATCACAAAGCTACTTACAGAATCCTAGTCGGTCCGCCCAGTGAGCTCTGTACGTCCCATTAATATTCAACAGCAAACAAATCGTATTTGAAATCACTGCCTGAAAGTTCGGTTGGATGAAATCATGAAGCAACCAACATGCTAAAGTTTCATAAAAGTCTAAAAACCTCAAGAGGTGATGTTGGTGTAGCCCAGCCAGAAAGTCCTGCCCCAAGGATCTTCAGATAGGAAATACGAACGTACGCATGCTGTAAGTCAGTGATCTAACAAAAAAATGTATATTGCCATTTGCCAAACTACATATATAAACCTTGCAACTTACTCGAAGCTTCTGTCCAACAAACAATTTTCCAGCATTCAGCTGCTTTGTCAGCTTGACATCGAGGGCAGCATTCATGGAGTACCTGTGATTTAATCATGAGGAAATAAGACAAGAAAACTGGTATCCAAACAACAGGAGCAATTTCATACCACCCATCACTGAGCTCTACTTTCACATTGTTGCCACTGCCAGAACCAAGTGCTTCCTGAGAATCATTATCCGTCTTTGGATTAATAGCTGATATATAGAGCACCATCATTGAAGAAGCTGGAGCGTCACCACTCAGAATCCTCTTGATTGCAGAGCAGTGACCATGATTGACCTCTCGCTCATATCTATGGAGGTAGATTAACCATGTTAGATTTCGCATGTGTTCAAAAGACAACGGCTTGTGTTGAACGATTGAGAAACCTGTATTTCAGTTCTTCGAGAACATTGGTGATAGTCAGAAAATTTCCTCTACATATGACTGGGTAGCATGTCTCGTAGCATGCAAGTTTCCAGACGATCCATCTGTAGTGATTAATGACCCACCTAGTGCACATATATAGTGACAGATTAATAGGTGGAGAAATTATTGCTACTGTCTATCTAAAAAATGAAAATCACATGCGAGACACTGTAGAACGTTCACAAAACATCTCTGATATAATATAGCAATATGATGGGAAACTATAAGGATTTCAAGGGACGGATAAATTACTTTCTAGATGCTTGTTGTAGGGAAGCACCAGACTCAGCCAACATTTGGAAAAAAGTTTCAGCTCCAACCATATTTGAGGAAGACTCATCACGGAATACATATTTATCTGCATTACTTGATTTGATTCTTCTGACATGGTCTGGCACATAGTTCATCTAAAACCAGCCCGCAATATAGTTTGAGTGATCGAAAAACAAAAAGGTATATATAACTCAAGATAACGTGAAAGGGATACAATATTTATACCTTAGTCGTAACTATTGGATGCATTCGAAAATAATCCTTGATATATACTCTTGGAGACCTTTGTGGATATCTTGTACAAAGCACCATTTTGGAATTAAGTGTATCAGAAGATACGATAGACAAACCTGATCATAGACAAGACACAATAAATCGTAAGAGCCAAGCAAATAAAGTACACAAAAAAAAAAAACATGATATGAAGTTTCCTGAAATTTTTACCACTTAAAGCATGCTGAGCATTTTTCTTTAAAGGAGTTTTGAAGGAGGAATTCCTTGGCCTTTTAAAAGGAGAAACGAAGATTGTCTTTCCCAGTCTTTTCTTTTGGGTACTGTCTTGTTTATTGTTTGCACTGCGATTTGTTATATCAACAAGTGGCTGGCCAAATTGTTTAGCTATTGGAATGAAGCCGTTTGCCTTGGCACTATTCACTGCCATATATGATGCCAACGGCCTGTTATTTGATACTCCATGTGTAGCAACTTTAGTAATATTTAGAGCACAGTCTGTCTCATCAACAGCCGTGTCAAATTTCTTGATCAAATTACCCCCTGAAGCTAGATCCTCCAATTTGACTGATCTGAATTTCTTTGACGATGACCGAAGAGGAGATACAAAACTAGTTGCCGTATGCTTGTTGCTTGTCTTTCCTTCATAAGCAATATCAACTAACCTTTGAACTTTCTGTGGTGTAGCAAACTGATCACCTGCTGCTACATCATCAAAGAGAGTCCCCGACTCAGGGTCTCCGAGAAGGTTTCTGGCACGTTTCAATGCCTGAACTGATACTGACAACGTTTTTCCACCAGCAGTCTGAAACATTGTTGGCGGCACTACTGCAGATGGATATAAATTATCTGATATCTTCTCAAATACATGGCACTCGTATTGTCCTGGAGTTTCTGAATGATGCTGAACCCCTGTAGCATGAGTTTTTAACTCAGAGCACCCACGTTTCTGGTGGGAAGAATTGGACCGCTTCACGTGGTTAAATCCATTAAAATCATCTGCTTCGAGTCCTAACAATGCGTTGGCTCTTGACAGACCGGCAGAAGATACAAAAACCTTCTTGTTAGAAGCTGTCTGGAAAAAAGAGTTGGGATCACCAAACCCACTCTCCCTGAGAGGAACGTTATCTACACAAATCAAATAGAAGCTTAGTAACATATCAACTGTAGAAGAAACTGTCATTTCTAATAGCCATTCATTCCTTTAACAAAGTAGCAGCTGATAACAACCGAACTCAAGAAAATGTGCAAAAATAACCACAAAGAAATAAGGTAGAAATGAATGGAAACCTGAGTGAGGGCCAAGAATAGAAATAGCTTTGGCAATGGAGGAGTCTTTCAATGGGACAGAACGTCCTGAGGCGGTCCTGAACATAGGCAAAGTTGCAGCTGAATCCACTTGGAGACTGGAGCCTCCTATGTTGTGCAAATCTAACAATTTTCAAAACCCATGTCAGTAATGGGTTGGCAATCTGAAGCTTATAATCTGTAATCCTCTTTAAACAAATCACACCAAATGAATGAAACGAACAAGAGATGCAGAAAATTAAAGAGAAGATAATCTCATCAGGGTGGATTTAGCCTAGCGAATCAAAGTTGGTACCTGGATGATGATGCCCATCTTCTAAAATAGATTTGGCTTTTAGAGCTACAGAGTTCCCCAGCCCAGTCCTCAAAATCGCTTCATCCCCTTGTATAAGCTTCGACCATCCTTCATCAAAACAATTAATCTCAGCGCGCCCTCATCCATGGCAAAACAAATTCACAACAATTAACCAAAAACCTCTGAGCAAGAGATCGTTCATAGAAGGTAGAGGAGCTGTGGATTCAATAGCATAATCTTGTGAGTCCGACTGGAGAATCCGGCCAGCGCCTTCCCACCGGAAACAATCGCCGCTTGAATCGGGAAATAAACTCCACGTCGACATTTCCTCAGTGCTGGCCCTTTCGAATCCTATTTTCGACTGATTCAGCCTGCCGAAGAGCTAATTAACTATGGGCGGGCGCTTAAGTATTATCCTCTCTATGGATCGGATCATTCTGCAGAAAGGACTGCGGATTTTTTTTTTTTTCTTTTTTTTAATGTTTCCCAAAATCAAACATCAAAAGATTTCGGAACGGCGCGAAAAGTAAAAAGCTTATGGGCCGAGAATATGAGACTCGTATGGGCTTTATTCTACCGAAACGGGTTTATCAGAGATTGTCGTAGTAGACCAATTATTTATGTCATTGTTTGGCCCAATATTACTACGCAGCGCTTTGGAAAGGAAACGACGTAACGTTCCAAGTTTGGACAAGTGAAATGCACGGTGTTTTAAGGAGATCAAAAACAGCACGAGTGTGCTATATGGAAGTGGTTACTATTATTTGCTGACTTGGCTTTTTTTTTAAATTCATTTTAAAAAGATCTGCTGAATGAAGAAATTACAGTGCAACAATGGCCAAGGGTTTCACAAAGAGATCATATGAACAACAATCTTCACAGTCGAATTCGATATACACAAAAAAGAAACTATTAGATTCTGGTCACTATACGGCGGAAGGCGCTGAGGAAGTGGATGGCATGGAGGAAGACGTAGTAGGGACACCGATGAAAGAGAGGAAACCGGCGGCGGCAGGATCTTGCTCGTCAAGGAAGAGATCATTAGGAGATCTGAAGGCACCATGAACGCAGACCGTCGCTATTCCGACCAAGAGAGCAGATATGAGTACAGATCCAACGCTGGTGAAGAAGATGACTGCGATTGTGGAGAGGATAAGACCCCCGAGAGTTTCGAGGTCAGAGAAAGATCGGCCGAAGAGGATGAGAGGTCGATCAACTGGACGGAAGAGGTAAAGGAAGAGCCAAGAAGCGGCGAGGCAGACGAGGAGGACGAGAGAGAATGGATGGGCGAGAAGAGAGAAAGCGAGGATCAGAGATACGATGCAGACGTAATTCGCCCTGAAATAAGAGGAGTTCTTCCGGAGTCGCGAGGCTGCCTCGGAAAGAGAGTCCGGCTTGGCGAAGGCGGATCGATCGAGGAGCTCTGACCATGGACGGCTACGGGACAGACCATCTCGGACCGTTTCGGTGAAGCGGTTCACAAATGCACGGACGGCTGGAGGTTGCGATTCGGTTAAGGTTGGGGGCCGACTGGTGGTGGTGGTGGAAACCGGAAGCACATGAGAATCTGACGACACCATTCGATTCGATTCGATTCTTCTTTCTTCTTCAGGGATTATGATCGGTAATCGGGTATGCAATAAATATCTGAAAGGGGTTGATCTGAAGAAGAAGTTACAGATCATCCAGACTATTTCTTACCTACACGCGTTGTTGTCTTACGCATTTATTTATAGACAGTTCCTTACGCGTTTTTCAACTTTCATTCCTGTTGCTTCATCTCACAGATAACCCATTTTTTTTTTTAGTAATGAATCATGAATCTTCATTACTTAGCGATTTTTCACCAGAAAAGTTCCACTGATACCAAGTTTCGTTTACCAAAATGTTCTATAGTATTAAAAGTTATTTAAACCGATATATATTATCAACCATTCAACCAATGCCGTAGGTAAATTTACTCGGTCAATCTTCTTCTATCCCACATCATACTATTAGACATGACATCACTAATAATCTCATTTTATCAGAATCCTGAAATCCGATTTTACTCTTAACCCAAATTAATATATGATCAGATCATCTCAATTATCTTTGAAGACGAGCTGTAGCATCATCATAAAACATTAAATGTGCTTCTCTCTAAATGCAATTCCAACAAACGTTACGATAAGTTTACAACAGGAAATAGTTCAAAGGTAGTTGACGATGAGAGAAGCTTGAATACTAATAATATCATACACGTTCATACATTGGCGAGGGATCACTTTAACTTATTTCCTGCGACGAAACCTAGAAAGTAGATCCGTTCCAACCAAAGAAGGATCCCTGCATAAAGTGACCAGTCGATAAAAGAAGTGACCTTTCAGGATGGCCTATGGGGATAATAAACAAACAATCAACATGATGAATGCTCGGGGGGCTGTATGAGCCTTACTAATAACTCAATCAAAACAGACAAAAAAGATGTGGGTGTAGACTTGTAGAAATGGTTGCAACGATTGATCTAACTTGTTTATGGCTATTGTAAAAGAAAGTCAGAGGTGCGTCTTATGATGAACTTACACAAGAAGATGTTTTTGTTCTCTATTCAATCATGATCTAGTACTGCTGGTGTAAAGCATGTAAACATTGTGCATATTCTTGACTTTGATGGGCCTAGAGAGATAGATAAACATGGACGAATGAAAACGAGAACTATGGATTGGATGCGTGAAAACGAAATCAATAAAAAAAAAAGACATGTGGATCATTAAGTTATGTTTAAAGTGCATCAAACAGAGAGAGAGAGAAGTAAAAGGGTTGCCTTGGTGTCGTAAAACTTGAGGAAGAAGCGAGACTTGGGGACAGAGAGCTTAGTCTCAAGGATGGCGGAGACCGCAGCGCTGAGCTGCTTGTTGACATCGGGGTTAAGGCCACCGATGGAGACAAGTTCACCATAAGCGGCAGGGTCCTCGGTGCCACCAAATGCCATTGGCACTGATCCTTTCAACACAATCATCACATACTGCCAAAATTACCATGGAAAAAATTGCAATTAAATTCAACAAGAAAGCAAAGAGAAAGCAACTTGTTCGAAAACAAAAATGATCCAACGAGAAATATAAATAAAAGGTGAGGAATAGCCAAGTATTCACCCTATAGATAAAACACAAAGAAAAACCCCAAATCCAATTTTAACATATTTATCTGAGACAAATGAACACTAGAGACAGTCATGAGGCGAGGCGAGGCGAGCAGATCAAGGGGCAAATATCACTGGCTAAAATTATTACTCAATCAAATGATAATAACAATAAACAATCCCTAGATCCCCAAACGAGGATGGAGCAGGTTAAATCAAGGTGGGGAGAGAATACGTTCTCAGGCTTGCCGATGATTTTAGCGACGGAGGAGGTAGCTTCGGAGAGGATGGAAGAGGTATCGACGCCGTCGAGGCTAACGTTGGTGGAGATGTTAAGGCACGGCATCTTCTTCTTCTTTTTGTTTGTTTGTTTGTTTCACTCTCTATCACTCACTCGATCGATCCCCAGTCTTCTTTTCGGGAAAGCTGTGTCAGACCAATTATATTCCATCTTTAATTTGTCCTCAAAAGCCCTTTTTATTATTCGCTATGGCCCAACATTTCAGGCCCAATTTATACGATTATAAATATATATATGGAGTAACCACTTGTTTCTCTGCTGAATAGTAGTATATTTTACTAGTTCGTCTTACTGACAAATTGAAGAGGCAGACCAAGACACGCGGCTCCTCGATGGCTGTCTTCTGCCAAGTGGCGGTGCCTGTTTCTGCATTAAATAGGGCCCGTCTGCGTTTGTATGTAGGTAGAAGAACTCGAGGTAGATAATGGCGCATACCACGTTTTCGCCGGAAGGGCAGAAGACGGAGTCGTTTAGGCTGTTGAGCGGCCACAAGATCCCAGCCGTTGGACTCGGCACCTGGCAATCTGGCTCTCAAGCCTCCCACGCCGTTTTCACTGCCCTCCTCGAGGTCATTTCTGTCACAACTCTCAAGTTAGTTCTGATCTAGGAATCAATCCTTTAAATGCTATACTCTTCCGTTGATGCTGCAGGGTGGTTATAGGCACATTGATACAGCTTGGGAATATGGTGATCAGAATCAGGTCTCTCTCTTTCTCTTTTTCTCTTTTTCTTGTTATGTCTGAAAGACAGTTTCTTAGTTTAGATGTAAAAAACAAAAAGTCCTTACTCTTGTACAAGGTCGGTCAAGGGATGAAGAGGGCTATGCACGCTGGTCTTGAGAGGAGGGACCTTTTCGTGACCTCCAAGCTTTGGTAAACCCACCCATTCCTTTCTTTACTACTTCTTCTTCACTCTTTTTCTAATTGTTTTTTTCTTTTTTTTGGAAAAACGTGCGTGTAAGTAAAGGTGTACAGAGTTGTCCCCTGAGAGAGTGCGTCCTGCTCTACAAAATACCCTTCAAGAGCTTCAGTTAGACTACCTTGATCTTTACCTGGTATGTTTGTTATTCCCTAGATTACTGAATAATTACTTTCTTTCTAGCCTTTACAAATTCAAATTATGTGCAGATTCACTGGCCTTTTCGGCTAAGACAAGGAGCGAGTAAGCCACCAAAGGCAGGGGACGTCCTTGAGTTTGACATGGAAGGTGTTTGGAGAGAAATGGAGAAGCTTGTCAAGGACAATCTTGTCAGGAGCATTGGCGTTTGTAACTTCACCATCACTAAGCTCAATAAGCTTCTAGCCTTCGCTGACTTGATCCCTTCCGTTTGCCAGGTTTTTGTATCACACTCTTTAAATCAATCATCATGTCATGTATGTGTTCATCTACTTACATAGAGTTTGTTAATCTTAGATGGAAATGCATCCTGGTTGGAGAAATGACCAAATGCTCCAACTCTGCAGAATGAATGGTATCCATGTTACAGTAAGTTCAAAACTAATATGATTCTTTGTTCACGTCTCTGGTCGAAATAGATTCACTGCTAACTGAAACTTGCAAAAGGCCTATTCGCCGCTGGGATCTCAAGAAGGTGGGAGAGATCTGATACATGATCAGACAGTGGAGAGGATAGCCAAGAAGCTGAACAAGACGCCAGGGCAGGTACTAGTAAAATGGGGTCTTCAGAGAGGAACAAGTGTTATCCCCAAGTCATCGAATCCAGAGAGAATCAAGGAGAACATCAAAGTTTTTGACTGGGTGATCCCTGACCAAGACTTTGAAGCTCTCAACAGCATCAGTGACCAGGTAGGCTTAGCCTTTTTACCGACCAGAATCTTCTTTATGTTTTAGAACCAGAGTTAGAGAACAGAGCACTCATCTGCTTCTAATTTCTTGTAATTGGTCC
The DNA here is from genome assembly GCF_000309985.2 of Brassica rapa. Taxonomy (NCBI): domain Eukaryota; kingdom Viridiplantae; phylum Streptophyta; class Magnoliopsida; order Brassicales; family Brassicaceae; genus Brassica; species Brassica rapa. The sequence continues at coordinate 75,761 of NC_024797.2, forward strand.
TTTTCTGGTAGTGAGAAATAGAGCACTTCTTGCTTATATTACTCAGGTTTTGATCCCAGTGTTACAACACTTTTGAACGCAGAAACGAGTGATGGACGGTGAGGATATGTTCGTCAACAAGAGCGAAGGTCCATTCCGTAGCGTGGCAGATCTATGGGATCATGAAGACTAATCCAACCCCAAGAATATCAAATAAGGTGTCTGTGGTTAAGATCAATCAATGTATATGTTTCTATAATAATAAAATAAAACAAAACAAAGGAGCTTCCTAAAGAATAACATTATTTATGCCATTAAACCCTAATCGACAACAGAGGAAGGAGAGCTTCATTATCCTCTTTAAACACCAGTCTATGTTCTTATAACCATTAAAAACCCAAAAAAAAAAGAGGTAATTAAATGAAGAATTACCAGAACATGAGTGACAAAGTTATACGTCCGCGAGAAGACTGAAAAGAGCTTGGAAGAAGAGAGAGATGAGACTAGAGAAATGAAGAAGAAGAGTCGAATACCCAATGGGTCATCTCCTCTAAATATACCGGCAGAGGCTGATCCAAGCCATGGCTCACATCAATTGTCTATCATCTTCTTCTTATTCTTCTTCATTTTTCTTGTGGAGGAAGCAAACGTTTTATTGTTTTTTTCTTTAATTCAGCATAACGCTAACTGATAACTGAGGATACATTGTCGAGCTGGGGAAGATGTATGTTTCTTTTTTGAGACTGCAAACTGTTTTGTTGTTTTCCAAATAATTTGTGTTGACTTTATAACCGTGTAGAAGAAAGTAAAAAATGGAAAAGGCCATTTCTCAGTTCCTTCTATTTATTTTCTCGCTTATATGTTTGTAAATTTTTTTTTCATTTTTGTATAGTTAATAATAAACTTAATTTAGATCATGAGGCGTTCAGTATGTAACATAGACTGATGTTTTTAAATGAAATGTTCCGTTACATGTGACAATCCATACCGATATTAATTATAAGGTATAATCGCTATGAATGATTGAGTTGGCCATCATAATATGTAGCGTAGTAGGATGACTTCTCACGAGAAATGAAGAACAAGAGGATAATCAATCAATGATAAAATACTATTTTAACATTTATCATGCAGTATATATATTGCGCCAATCAATCTAAAGCTATAATATGATTATCCGATCATGCCCAAGATTTTGTACCACACATAAGCAGATATGAGACCTTAAAAGTAGGATGACGAGAAATGAAGAACAAGAGGATAATCGGTATCGAATATTAAACCCCTAAATATAGAGAGGCGAAAAAAAAACAAGAATAGTTATACTTTCTTCCTCTACAAGATATCTCCCTCTCTCTCTTTCTATGCTTTGGCTCTTTAGGGAAACACCTAACCTAGAAGGTGAAAATGGAAAATATAACCAAAACATATAACTACGGAGGAGTAGACTGGATTTGCGAGACATGGATAGGTGCAAGCTCGATGGGAATTGCCCATGGAGAGAATCCGATCAAGTTTGCTCTTCCTCTTCTTCTCCTTCAGATATCTGTGGTCTCCCTATTTTCCATGTTTTTTCAGTTCCTTCTCCGGCCTTTCGGAAAATTTGCATTTCTCTCTCAGATCCTCGTATACATACATCTAACCTTCTCTTCTTTTTTTTTGCTTTACCATCATATTTAATTCCAAAAGTACATACTCAGAAATCACTCCTTAATTATTTTAATATGAATGCTGCATGCATGCATGCAGGCTGGGATCTGCTTAGGACCGTCGATTATAGGACGTAACAAACAGTACATGTCGACATTTTTCTACACGAGAAGCATGTACATAATCGAATCCTTTGAGGCCATATGTTTCCTCTTCATCTGCTACGTCACAACATGTCAAATAGACACGCATATGATAAAGAGAGTAGGCAGGTTAGCATTCATAAACGGCATCGTCCTTTTCCTCGTACCTTTCCTGTGGGGCCAATTCACTGCCGTCTTGATCTCCAAGAGGCTAGGAGGTAGACCCGCCGGGGTACCTCCTGCGGAGTTTCATCACGTGGCGATCGTGCAGTCCACCATGTTCTTTCAGGTGGTTTACGGAGTGTTGTCGAACCTAAAGATGCTCAACACCGAGCCAGGGAGGTTAGCACTTGCCTCCATGATGGTCCATGACTGCCTCTCTTGGTGTTTTTTCATGCTTAACATCGCCCTTAAACATAACACTCACTTAGCCGATAAAAATCACGCCTATTACTTGTCCGCCGCACAGGTACTTACGTACGTACCACCAAGTTTATACATTTTTATATCATAAAATCTAATTTTTTATATATATAAAAAAACAAATAATTGCAGATGCTAATGATAGTGATGATAGTATACGTGTTCCGACCGATAATGGAGTGGATGATGAAGAGAACACCAGAGGGACACTCTCTAAAGGCATCATATCTCACCGTTATATGTGTCTTGCTCTTCATCTCCTCTCTCTGGTCAGAATTTGTGGGCTTACCTTACTTCTTTGGTGCGGTGGCCTTGGGTCTAGCTACCCCGAAACGTCCGCCTCTTGGAACAGGACTCTCAGAAAAAATGGGTTGCTTCATCTGGTATTTCCTGATGCCTTGCTACATCATAGGGATTGGCTACAACATGGATCTCTCTCTGTTTTCCTTGGGAGATTTTATCCGCTATGAGATACTCTTTGGCATGGTCCGGTTCGCCAAAGTCGTGGCTGTTGCCTTGCCTTCCCTTTACTATAATGTGCCACTTTGGCACGCCATTCTTGTCGGGTTTATCGTCAATATCCAAGGAATTTACGATGTTCAAATCTACAAACAGAACTTCAATTACAGGGTAAACCCCCTGCATGCATGAACATATACATATATTCATCACCACACGATCGATGCATGCTTAATTCTCTAGCTAGGTCAATAAGATATTAATTAAGAGATAAATGACATTGGGATAAAACTTTTGTTCAAGGGCTGCAGAAAATATCAAAGAAAACATTTGGAGCAATGGTGTTGTCAGCAATGATAAACTCAACAATTCTCATAGTGGTTGTCAAGAAAGTGTACCAAACCATGAGCAAACGCAACCCTTACAAGAGACGTACGGTTCAACACTGTCGAATCGAGGCTCCTTTGAGGATCCTCACTTGTTTCAGGCAGCGCGAGGCGGTCCGTCCGGTGCTGGACCTCGTCGAACTCTCTCGTCCAGCCATCGGATCTCCTCTCTCCGTCTTCGCCTTGAACTTAGAAGAGCTGAATAACCATAGTCTCCCTCTTCTCATTCATCACACGCAAGAGATAAGTCCCTTCGTCGTGCCTAGCCCAAGAGACCAGATCGTTAAGGCCTTCCACAACTACGAGAAGACTAATCCGGTACACATTATTTATTTACTAATTAACCAGAAATTAATCTTAATTAATTAGAGACAAATTAATCTTATTTCATTTAAATAAATATTTTTCTTTAAATGCGACAGGAGACCGTACTGATAGAGTGCTTTACGGCGGTGGCACCGCGGAAGACGATGCACGAGGACGTTTGCACAATTGCATTTGACCAGGAGACAGATCTTGTGGTCCTAACTCTTGATGCCGGGATGGAGTCGTGGGAGAGGCTGTTGTGTAGGAATCTCCTGCAAACATGTCCGTGCTCCGTCGCGCTCTTCATAGACCGAGGGAGGCTCCCTGATTTCAGGTTCGTTCCCATCAAAAAGCTTTGCATCACTATCTGTGCTGTCTTCTTAGGCGGACCAGATGACCGCGAAATGCTTGCGTATGCTACACGCTTAGCAAACCATCCGAGCGTCGAGCTTCATGTCTTCCGGCTGTTGGATCAGAACGGCGCCTCGCCGCTCCGAGACATGGTCGAGAGAAATCACGACATGAGAGTCATCAACGTGTTCCGCAAAGAGAATTCCGAAAATAACATAATCTTCAGAGAGGTAGGTTTCTGATTAGCTTAGAAGTTTCTTGTTTAAGAAGAAAACAGATCATAATTGAATATGTGTTTGTGTAAATGGTAAAAAAAAGGTAAGAATAGAGGAAGCTGTGGAACTGATGGAGTTGCTAAGGAAGGAAGGAGACGACTTCGATGTGATGATGGTTGGGATAAGACACGAAGAGAATCTATTGATGTTGGAAGGGTTGTCGGAATGGAGCAAGATGAAGGAATTAGGAGAGCTTGGAGATTTGTTGATCTCCAAAGATCTCCAGCTCTCTGTCTCTGTTCTCGCTCTCCACCAATGACCTTTCTTTCTCCCTTTTTTGTTTTAATGGATTTGTACATCTTTTTTTTAGACATTAATAACACGCTGTATAATCCAAGAAACCGACCAGTGATAAGTTTATTAGAGATTATCATTTTAAATACAAACCATTTTGTTTTGTGTTGAAACCATCTGTGTGTGTTCAAGAGATTTTATACTATCACATTTTGTTTAAACAGAAATTAATTAACATCTTCTCTATTTTGTTTAGTTTAAAAAGCTATTTAGGGTAGTGCATCTTGCGTATAACTTTTTAATCTATAAACAGATGCATCTTGGGGAAAAAAAAACTGAGGTTGGATTTTTGAATTTGATGAACCAAAAGGCTATATAGTCCATTAGTTAATTTAGGTTGTGGGGTTTGTAAGCAAGAGATATAGCATAGAGGTCAACAATTCCGGAAAGGACGGGTGACTAACTTAGATAAAACATCCACACTAAGATAAAGTATAGATGAACATACATACCTTGATTCAAGGCATTTGCATTGCTCCAGTTACAGCCATTCTTAAAACCATTCTTCCAGCAGAGTAGTACATTAGCTAAGAAGAGGCAAAGCAAAACTTGTGTTCTTCTTCTTCCTTCATTGGAAAGCACTAGTCTCTATAGAACTAGGTCATCATACTATATAAGTTTTAAGAGAAGCGAAGAGAAACTTAAAACTTTTTATCCATTTCAAGCTAAACTTCTTACATTAAAGGGAATTTCAAAACAGACACGAATAGTATTTTTTTTCTTTTAAATAAAAGAAACCTACAATATCTTTGTTGTTTATATTCTAGAAGAAGAAAAGTACATTTATAGATTGGAAATCGCCCCAAAGGCATGAAGAAAGAAGGAGATAATGAAACCATTACCACCATTGATGGACAAGCACCCCACTTTGTCTGAGCGAAGTGAAGAGCTCTAAGCATTGGTTATAAGTCTTGTTGTACTTCTGGCTCCTTTGGCCCGGACAACATCTCTGCCACCTGTTGTAATGGCATTCAAGGAACAACTCATCGATTAGACAAATAGCTCCTGTCTTGATTAGCCTGGGGATCAGATCAAATTCGGTTCCTTCAACATCCATCTTCATCACAACAAAGTCCCTCTCTCTCACACTCTTCTTCAGCCAGTCAGCGAAATCAAAGCCTTGGATCAGGTTCACCTCTCCAGCTAAGCTCGAGGAAGATTTTGTAACTGGCTGAATTCTTCCCATCCCCCTGCCCATAGCTTTGGCTTCAACTTGTTTTCCAGGATCGTGATTGATCTCAAAGGACAAAGTCTCGTTCCTGACCCAGGCTGCATAGGGCAAAAGCTGCACCTTCTTCTTGATCTTATACTCGTCGTGAAAGGCCTTGTCAGCCTCAATGGCGAAAACATCAAAAGTCTTGTTCTGCTTGGGGTACTGTTTCTTGAACCAGCTCCCAATGCTTGAACCGTAGCTTCGGGCACCAACATCGACGTATACGTATCTGCTCTTGAAACGAATATCAACCATGGAAGGGATGTACTTAACGTTTTGAATGTTGCGCTTGAGAGTGATCCATGGCTTTAAAGGCTCCTCTGGAATGAGTGGCTCAGCATCTCGAATCAAGTCTCTTTTGTAACCAGGGATCCAGCACTTGCCACCGCCACCACCACCACCAGAATTCTGATGATGGGGGTGACCACCTTCTACGTGTTCAACCTTCCGAATAACGAACTCTCTGACATGGGGCATGGAGGAATCAAAGCCGTCAAGATCACGCATCTTCACCAAACTGCAAGAATTAAACAAATCAAGGAATGAATTGAAACTGTACGTATCTGTGGCTCCCACATGAACCACCGCAATCCCTCGGGGCTTCAGGGTCCGAGTGATCTCCTCGGCGAACTCCAACTGCTTCAGCGACTTCCCAAGGCGGCCACCACCGGAGAAGACGAAATCGAAGGTGTTTTTCTGGAAAGGAATAGCGTGCCCCTCGCCTCTCACCACCAAAGGGCGAAAGGCCTTCTTAGAGATCCCGATGGAGTTCTTCACCCCAATCTCTCTCAGGGCGAACACATCTTGCCCTGTAGCCGTCTCGACACAGAGAGTATTCGATTCCGGGGAGAGGTAACCGTCGGAGATGAGATCCTGAAAGATGGAGGAGTAAAACCGAACGGATTGGATCCAGTCCCTGCTGGTGTAGAGGTCATCAGAGGAGGAGGAGGAGGTAGATCTGATGGGGGAAGAGCCGCCGGAGATGACAAGGTTGAGATTCTGAGGGAGAGAGAAGAAGCAGAAGTCGCCGCGGTTGCATGATTCACCAGTGATGGTGACCACATAAGCGAATCGAACGAGGATGACGAGAACGCCCATGAGAAGCACCCGCACCATCATTTTACGCAACAACAAGCTCCTCGACGTCTCCATCTTTTTTTTTTACTTTACAATCCCCACAAACCAAATCAAAAGAACGAAAGAATAGCTCTCGCGGTTGGTTGTTTGTTTTGTTTATTGGAAAACCAGAAAAAAAAGGAGGAAGAAGGAAACCCTGAATCTGAGGGAGCAGAAGGACTAACGAGAGGAGAAACGAGCAGAGGTGTGATTAGCTCCGATTAGGCTTCTCGATAAACACGAATAGTTACAGATCCGACTCTTACACGCCTGATTACGGGAAAAGCAACGCATACTTCTCCGATGATGACAAAGGGTAGTAGGTGTGTCAACTATACTATTCTATACGGTGGAAGGAGGAAAGAGAGAGAGAGAGAGATCATGGAAAACTAAAAGCCAGACAGCCAGACGGAATAGAGAGACAGAAAGATGATGGTAAAAAGCAAGCGCGTTTCTCTCTCTATCTATTCAGACGCGTATTATACGGCGTATTGTAATTTTATGTGTAAGGGCACCTTTTTGCTGCTTTATTTTCGGAATTGCCACGCTGACTTTTTGTGGACCCCTCACCCCCTATCAATCACTTCTATAAATCGCAATTACAGAAATTAATGGGGGCCAAATCACAATTTGATGTTTTCCGTTGCTTTTACCCTCGCTTTGTTTCATTCGTTACCAGAATTCTTTAACTTTTTTTTTATGTGGGAGGAGGAATTAAAAGTTAAAAGTTTGGTGGATCCAATGCAGCTAAAGCAACAACTAAAATGATGCTTAGTTTAGACGTGATAGTAAATGTTACGACTATTAGTGAACTCCCTATCATTTAGTTTTTTTTTTTTCTCCCAAAATCATTTAGTCTGTCAATGGTTTGCATTTGTGAGACAGTGCACCTGTATGACTTTGATTAAAGATGGATGGTTGACAGCAATTGGGTTCCCTCTAAATCATTAAATATCATCGGCTAAACAAACACATGGTGCTGTATTATGAGAAATTTCGTTTTAAATCATACTAGTATAATACTCTCTCAGTTCTTGAATGTAGTTGAATGTAGGATGTTTCAAATAATTTTGATGTTTTAATATATAAAATTTTTTTATTTTTCTAAGTAATTTTTTACTTTATTAAAAACTGTGTAACCAATTATACTTGATAATATATTTTGTAATTGGTTGAACAACATTAATTTATAGTTTTAAATATATTTTTTAGACAAAAAATATTTTTTTTTAATATGCGTATTTTTATCTGAATATTTTGTATTTAAAAAACGAGGGAGTAATGGAGAAAAAATGATATACTATTCATATTTTCGGACGCTTTTAGTAGAGGCAATAAACAATTATTACAAGAAAATAATAATGATGTCACACCAAAAAATAATAAACATTTATAATATTACACCAAAAGAAAAAATAATTATGGGCGTTTCCGTAATCAATGAGGCCTAATTAAAAGCATTGCAGAAAAAATTAGAGTTGTAATCATTTGGTTTATCTTTTTATGATTGATTGATCGAATAAAATTAAAATTCGATGGCAATCATTTGCCGGTGATACTTTTTTGGACTGAATCGTTATTTAGAGTGTTTATTTTATCAGGCAGTGGCGATATTCCTTGCAAGTGTCAAAACGTATGAGAATTTGTCAAGCTGGATGTTATTATATATGTTGGGAGAAAGAACAAAAAAAACCCGGGTTGTATATTTGTCCAAATCTTAAATTATGAAGAAGTAGAAAGAAAGAAAAAGTGGTGGGGCGCACCGAACGGCGCAGTAGCCGTTATCGCCATGAGGGAGGGAAGGAGGTGAGGTGGTGGTTGCTGACACCGAGTCGTCGACTCACATATTCTTTTTTCGGAGCATGTGAAGAGAGGCTGGAGTGGACCAGTACTGGGCCCAAGGATTCACGGTCTTTCCGGATAAGCCCCTTAAGAAATGAAAAGGCGGGCCCTACTACAGAGCCAAGTTGATAGAACCATCCAGAAAAGAAAAACTCAAAAAAAGGACACAAATGCAATCTCTTGTGACGTCCGTTAACTTTGGCATCCAAAAAAAGGAAATGAAATTACAAAAGGGTACATACAAACTAACCACCAATCCATGTCACAACCATATACTACATACGTAAGGATGGATATACGTGTATGTGTGTGAGGCAACACGCGCCATCGACATAGATAGATACCAAGCTTTAGTTCCTCTTTCTAAATCCAAACAATGGATGGGGCCTTGGCCTGTATGGTGGCTCCGTCTCTTTCCCCTTGAGAATGTTTCTTTCTTCTAAAGCTCAATATCTTCTTCCAGCTGTAACTTCCAGTACTTGGGATCTAACTCCGCCTGTTCCAAGTATAATTGTTATTACCAGTATTATCATATTAGCTTCACCACCAAACTTTTTACTTGCAAAGAAAACAGTACCTGAAGTGTATTACTATTATTATGGTTGTTATAGTCTTTCCACAGGAAGGAGCAGCCACGAGCTTCCATGTGGTTTATAAGAGACGAAGGAAGTAGTGATCTGAGGGAAGCGTGGAGTTTCACTTTCCTTAAACCTCCACACCCAACCAACGCTGCTGCTACTCCACTCGGGCTTAAACCCCTTGTGTTCACTGCCGCTATGTTCTGCAAACACCCTATGTTTGCTAGCGACACAAGTCCCACGTCTGTCACCCCCGTTTCGGACACGCTTATCTGCAGCAACAATTTTAAAAAGATCATCAACAACAAAGGGTAAATGGAAGGGAAGAGGGATATTCACGAGTTCTCTTTACCTGTTTGAGGCCCTGTGAAAAGTGAGCTAGAGTGAGCAAACCGGAGTCATTGATGAAAGGACACTTTTTCAAGTCGAGCTTGCTGAGCCGCTTACATCGAACAGCAATGGCGGCAAGTCCTTGGCAAGTAATGTGTGGACATCCCCGGCTCTCGAATGTTTGTAACATTGAGCATTTTGACAATGACACCAACGACTTGTCTGTGATGTCTTTGCAGTATGATATGTTTATTGTTTCGAGATGACAGCAGCCTTGAGCGATCGATGAGATTCCTACGTCTGTTATTCCCACCGACCTGTAGAGATCAAGTTCACGGAGATTTGAGCAGCCCATACCAATGTACGAGAGTCCTCTGTCTGTTATATTCAGACATATTCCCAACTTCAACGAGGAAAGACTACGACAACTGGATATGGATTTTAGTCCTGCACCGAAACATACAAGCACGCATGATGAGTTAAGTTTACTTTACTTATTTATCCGGAAAAAAAAAAAAGAAAGAACCTTCATCATCAATCTCATTGTCAGTAAAGTCAAGCTCTTCAAGTAGGCGACACTTGTGTCCGATCAACCAAAAGGCATCTCTGGAAACAAGAGAACAAGACTCCATCTTCAAGGAGACTAGTAAGGGACAAGAACTGGCGACTTGGGTGATTGAAACTCCAGTTAGTTTCCGGCAACAGGTGATGTCAAGTTTTCTAAGGTCTTTGAGTTTCATAACAAGACAAGAGAGACCTTCATCAGTTACGGTGACACATTTGCTTAGGCTAACCTCTCTGAGGGAAATGCACAGTGTCCCTATCGCCTTCAACCCATCACAAGTTACCGCACAACCATCCAACCTGATCGACTGTAATGCTGAAGAAACCTTGTTCAGGCTACTTGCAAAATCCAATGAGATCACCTATACAATCAGAAAAGATAAACTCTCACTCCATAAAAGGGCATCATAGACTCAGAGAGCATATGTTTTGGTTGATAAAGGAGGAACTTACAGAAGAAGAGTGTGCTAGATCAAGGCGCTCAAGACATCCGGCCCCGCTTAAAAGTGAGGTTAAACCTCTCTGAGTTAAATTCTGGCAGCTCGATGCATCCAGGTTCTACAAGAATATGAGAGAAGACAGTTTAAAAAAAAAGAAGTAAAAAATCTCAAAAGTCTACTGATAAGAATATGGTATTTACCTTTAAGGAGTTGCAATGATGAGTGAGTGATTTAAGAGAGTCATCATCGACTCCGAAGCAACCTTGTAGAAGAAGTTCTTCAAGGTGTTGAAGTTTGAGAACATCATGCAAACACTTGCCTGTGATCTGTAGTAAGGAAGAAAAAGGTACAGAGACAGATTCTCTCAGGAATTATAGAAGAAAGAAGAAGAAGAAAAGCTAAATTAATCAATTAATTCAAGAGGAAAAGACCGGCAAGTAGGAGAGGTCTAAGGAGCGAATGTCCTTGCATTTGACGGCAAGCAGACCGACTCCTAAATCTCCGACGCCTACACACCACTTCAAGCTCACCCTCTTCAGCTTCCTACATCCCACCGCTATGCATCCTATTCCCATGTCCGTCAGCTTCTTGCATCTCCCCAGCTTCAGCCTCTCCAGGCTCTTCGCCTCCGCCACCACCGCCGCTGCCGCGTCCCTCATCTCCGTCGCGTTCGACAGGTCTATCTCCACCAGACTCACACATTTCACGGCCAGTCTCAGCAGCCCCGCCGCCGAGAAGGAGAATGACCTCGATAAGTCTACTGACCTCAGCGTCGGTCCGGAGAGGCACCCGACCACGCTAAGCGCGTAGTCCGTGACGCGCGGGCAGAAGCTAAGATCGAGATCGGCGGTATTCCGGTACCTTGTCAGGATTCGAGGAAGATACTCCGCTCTGAGAGGTTTCAGGGATCTCCGGTGCCTGGCCTCCACTTGGTAGAACCATTTGCAGGTAAGAGAGAAGGATTTGAGATCGGAAGGGTTCTGAGCGACGAGGTCTAGGATTATGAAGACCAGCTCCTCCGACAGAAGATCGAAAGGCTTTGAGATCATGTGTTGAATCTGCTTCGCCTTCTTCATTCGAACCCAACTACTTACTGATTTTTTTTTTTATCAAATGGAGAAACAGTTTCGATGAGGATTTGCTAAAAACCCACAGATTCACAGTTTCTATGGGAAACAGAGAATAAAAAAGGACAGAACAAGACTTGAAGGACAATGATATTACCATTTTACATATTAGTCCTTGCTATGAAACAAGTATAAAAAAAATAAGGGAAATAAAACCACTGAACGTTTTTTAATCCATCATATATTAGTAGTAGTTAGCTTAAATCATTATTGAATTGCCGAATAGACGAAATCTCACATTTTATGAACTTTTTTTTTTAATATGCACACCTCTTATACTTCACTAGTTTTGTAAAAATCTTTTGATATATGCAACCACTATAAATTCAATCATTTATTTTAGCTTTGACACGTTTCTAACTAAAATGCCAATTATTTCTAAGACAAACTATGTTTATAATCTACAAAAAATTTATAAAGTAATATTATAAATTAATGTAAATCTGTTTTAAAATCCAGTTCAATTTTTTTAGAAAATAAAATAAAATGCGTATGGAATTATAAAACACAAACAATTAAATGAAATATCATAAACAAAGACAAAAGAAAATGAAATATGACAAACATAACATGTTTATATATTTATGATAAATTTGGTCCGGCCTTGATTAGTATGATGTATATATTTTAAAAACGAAACCCCAGAATAGTGAGGGGTATTTGTGTAACTGTGAAGATAAATTAAATATAGAACTAACCGTACGATGAAGGACGGAGAGGGGCATAAAGGTAAAGAGAAAAAAAGAGAAGTCGCAGTCAAGAAGTTAGGCCATTGGATATGTGTGTATATGGTGGAGTAAGCATGCGAGGAAGGACAGATTCGAGTGCGGACAGTACTTTCACTTCCTAAATATCTCTCTTTCTTTTTAATATTCCATTAATTATTCCCCTAATCTTATCATTTCTTCAGCAGCGATTGTAGATTAGTAAACTTCCATATTTTCTTACAGCATCTAATAATAGCATTACCGTAATATCTTATTCACAAAAAAAAACACATACAGTATATTAATATATAGACAAGCCGACCAAGAAAATGTTAAGAGATATATGCTCTCTTTTTTTGTCATCAAATGAGTATATATTCTTGTCTTGAACTCTAAAACTAGTGATCGTCAATTAACAATGAAATATTCGATATTTAAAGTTGATATTTATCACATTTTAAACTGGTGAGTGCGCCTTTTTTTTTTGTCAACTGGTACTGACCTAATATTTGCAATATGCAAGATAGCTAAAAGTCAAATAAAATAGTTATTCTATTGACAACCAAATATCAGGCTATGAACAAAAAGTACTCAACAGAGACAAAACAGTAAGTGTAAACATTTTCAAACTCCAAGGCGTGACCGTACTTATTTATAACCAGACTATTTCAAGAGATGATAGATAATTCTGTCGTCTATAAGGGGCAGGATATGCACCCACGCAATGCATCTACCTAATTAGTCATTATAGAGTAAATATCTACTCTAAGAATGTGATTATATGGTATAACCAGGGTAAAATAAAGTAGGTGAAAATTAATTTCAGTTCATTTTCTCTGATTTTACCCAAATCAAGTACAATGATTCCAATGCATTTACTTTTAAAATGCCAGAAAATAAAGTAAATCTTCCTTCAACTTTTATGAGATAAAAGGTTTACTCTAATTTTATTCTTTTTCGATTTTCTCGTTTCTGCTTTACTTTTTCACCTATTTACTTCACTTTGTAACCATTTACACTTTAAATTTTGTATTGTTCTAGCTTCCACAAAAATTTTACAATCAAGTGAAATATTATTTTGTTATAATATTCTACTTAAAGCAAAGAAAAATATTCAATTGTCTTGAATTTCTAAGTAACAATATCTACTCGGCTTTTCTTTTCTTTTCACAAATTATTTTCTACTTAAAACAACAATCAGACCCAAGAACTTTTTTTTTTGTAAGTCCTATCGGCTATCCGGTCGGTCCCGAAAAACACACACTTTGTAGTACTAATCCAAAAGTTTACCATACTGCATGATTTGAGTTTGAATATTTCGACTATTTCATTATACATATACATACACGTGTCGATATGTGTAATAGTCTCTAATTTGAATCAAAACATTCCAAAGTACTGTTATAAAACAGAAAATTTATTACCAAAACAAAAATTCTAACTAAACAGAAATATCACAGTCGTTAGAAAGTATCCGATGAAAAAATAAAACGTTGCTAATCGAAATCGACGGATGAAACAAAAAGATTATGCCTCTCCTTAACTCTCTGTAACGACTCTTTATGGTTGTTAGAATAGTTTACAAATTATTGACTTTTCAAGTTGTTAAATTTATTATATTTAATAACTAAAATAATCTAAAGTAATTAAAGGGTCTTTTGGTTAAATAATTTATTCTACATCTAGTTCACCCGAATTTAATAATAGAGTTACTCTGTTTTAGAGAATATTATAGAGTAAATTATTTAAATTTACGAAATGTTATTTAATCTAAAACAACTTTATATTCTTGTTCATAGGGCTGTACAGAAGGAAACATATTAAATACAGTTGAGTAGAACAGTTGTTGGGCCTTTAATCATGTGGACAAATTGGGAACCTTCGTTATCTTGGGGGCCTGCATCGGTCGGTGGAGGTACCAATGTTCACTGAATAATCCTTGTTTCCGAGTTAAATTCATGATGAAATATCGGACACATTCATTTACTTCATTCATTAAATAAGCCTTTTTTTTAAAGCCTTTTTAAATAAAAAGGTGCATAAAGTTTGTTCTCAAGAAAGAAAAAGAAAGAAAAGTCAACATATTCGATCCAGATATTTATTTTTGTAATAAATTCTAGCTAAACTTATCTTTTCGGCATAAGTAGGCGGCGAGAACAAAATAGAGAGAGAGCATATACAAAAACACCTTTGTAAAGTTGGAGAAGAAAATGGAGCAACCTTATGTGTATGCTTACCCACCAGGCACGGCTCCTCCGCCTCCACAAGGCAGTGGCATCGCTGGAGTGATAGTAGATCCAAGGTTCTGTGCTCCGTATCCCGTGGATCTGGCGATCGTGCGGAAGATGATGAAGTTGACTGACGGTAACTTCGTTATAACGGACGTTAACGGGAACTTGTTGTTCAAGGTGAAGGAGCCGATGTTTGGTCTTCATGACAAGAGAATTTTATTGGATGGTTCTGGATCTCCGGTCTTGACTTTGAGAGAGAAGGTCCATGTAGAGAGAAAGAGAGAGTACACACAACCTAAATCAAGCTAGGGCTTTAACTAACTTAAATTTTATATTGCAGATGGTGAGCTTGCATGACAGGTGGCAAGTATTTAGAGGAGGGAGTACGGAGCAGCGAGATCTACTGTACACGGTTAAGAGATCGTCGATGCTTCAGTTTAAGACCAAACTTGATGTGTTTTTGAGTCACAATAAGGATGAGAAGAGATGCGATTTTAGGGTGAAAGGGAGCTGGTTTGAGCGCTCTTGTGTCGTCTACGCCGGCGAATCTGACGCCATCGTTGCCCAAGTAAACTCTCTCTTTCTTTGTTTCTTTCTTTTCGCATTGATTGGAGTGGACCCTGACTCTGTCCTATCTTAATCAATATTTATGTCATCTCTCTCTCTCTCACCTGTGTACGAGTTAGCAGTGTTTATAGCCGGTTCTGGTTCAGATATTTTGGTTTGAGTTGGTTTAGCACGGTCTTAGATGATCAGCTGGGATCGATTTTCAAAATCTTAACTGCTTTGACATCATTTTCTTCTTCTTTAGGTTCTGGTCGGTTTATCCGGAATATACATATGGTTAGCATATACGTGTAAATTGGTAGTTTGAGCACGTGTTTTATGAATTGTTAGAATAATCAACACTTGTTAAACCAAATTTGGCAAAAAAAGAAAAGAAAAACATTTACTTGAATACTATAGGTGATTTAAATGGAATGGTTTGTATGTATTATAAAACAGATGCACAAGAAGCACACGGTGCAGAGCGTGTTCTTGGGAAAAGATAATTTCTCGGTGACGGTTTATCCAAACGTGGACTATGCCTTCATTGCCTCTCTCGTCGTCATTCTCGATGATGTTAACCGAGAAGACCGCGCCGCCGCCGGCAGTAGCTGATCAGATCAGACGGTGTGCATGTGTGTGTGTTTGTGAGAGAGAGAGCGAGAGAGCTTGCTCACGTAGTAGTTATGCTTTTGGCTTTGTATTGTACTGTACCTATATATTCTCTAAACTTTGGAATGTGGACGTTCTTTGTGTGATCTTTCCAGTTGTAAAATAATACAAATGTATGTATCGTTAGTCATTCACGCACTTTCTTACATAAATTTTACTATATGTTATGTTTTCCTATTCTGTTACTAACCAATGTTACTATTTTTCAGGTGGTGCCATTATGTGTTATTAAACACGTTAGGATAATTGGATACGATGATTGAATTTTTATTAATGAGACATAAAAATAAATAAGAAACCGACCGGTTTATCAAGGCTAGACCAGAAATTATATGAAGGAAGGATTGAGGAGGATAGATGGATCATCATCATAATATATTATGAGATAAAGCCACGTGGTTATTATTGCAGGAGGAGCGGAACCGGATGCTACTGAGAAGACGAGGGAAACGTGGCGAAGAAGCGATTAAATTGAACGGAAACACGAACTTATCGCCCCACAGAGAGAGAGAGAGCTTTGCTCTGATTAGTTTCTTTCTTATATATATATATATATGGCGGGAAAGTTGGAATGGGGATTATTGTTGTGGAGCGCAAAAAATTAAAGATCGTATGCATGACGATGAGGCCCTCTTCTTCGTCTTCTTGTTGCTCTGCTTCTCCTTCGTTAACGCTGTCGTCGCTGTCAGTGGCGGTCGATAAGGCCACGAGCGAGCTTCTCCTCACTCCTGATTGGACCATCATCATCGCTATCTGCGATTCCCTCAATTCTAATCGCGGGTATAAATTAAATGATACGATGGTTCTGAATATAAACTATTAATATGAATAATGTAATTGGTATATGGTAGTCACTGCAAAGATGCGATCAAAGCTGTCAAGAGAAGATTGCAGCACAAGAGCTCTAAAGTGCAGCTACTCAGTCTAAAGGTATGTTTGTTAATTAATTGATAACAATATCACGAACCCTAAACCATGCTGCATGCATGCTGCTGTAGCTATTAACCTCACAGACATATTTATAATGGATATTTCGCATTTGTACCTTTAATTAGCTGTTGGAAGCAATGCTGAAAAACTGTGGGGAGTTTGTGCATTCTCATATCGCTGAGAAGCATGTGCTTGAAGATATGGTTAAAATTATTGTGAGGAAGAAGGTGATTTTACGTACTCTTAATTTGTTTAACCTTTCTTTTCTGGATTGAACAATTAAATCTTTTTTTTTTTTGGGTGGGATGTGTGAAAAAGGGTGATTTTGAAGTAAGGAACAAAATATTGATATTGCTGGACACTTGGAATGAAGCATTCAGTGCTCGCAAATACCCTCATTACAACTGGGCTTACCGAGAGCTAATTGTAAAATTTAAGCTTCTTTTAAATAACTTTCTGGTGTCTCCGTTTCTCAACTAACTAAAGCTCTCTTTTTCTTTTGAGTTTGGCAGCGGTCTGGTGTGAAATTCCCACAACGTTCAAAAGAAGCACCCCTAATGCTCGAACCTTCGTCACAGTCTTCTTCTTCTTCTTCTTCTTCTTCCATGAATTTAATGTCCATCGGTTCATTTAAAAGGCTCGACGAAGCAATGGCTACTGAAATTGAGAGTCTAAGGTAAACCTCCTATTTTTTTCCTTTTTTCTTCTCAAAACCAATCCTACATCAATCTCCTTTGATAATTGTTATTTATTTCGTTGTTTCAGCTTATCAAATCTTGAATCCATGAGAACTGTCATGGATCTCATGAGCGTTATGGTTCAAGCCGTAAATCCCTCTGATAAATCAGTAAGAAAAAATAATGCAATGCTTACTCACGTCTTTGATGTCTACTACGCGCGCAAATAATATAATCAAATGGTTTGTGGTGTATTAACAGGCCCTGAAAGATGACCTCATAGTTGATCTAGTAGAGCAGTGCAGATCTAATCAGAAGAAACTAATCCAGATGCTCACCACAACTTCGTCTGTTGACCCACTCTAACCTTCCTTTCATGATCATTTTACTCATGAGAAATGCAATAATATATTCTGTTAGCTGCCTTCTTCCTCTTTTCAGGGACGAGGATGTTATGGCGCGTGGCCTCGAGCTGAATGACTCTTTGCAGGTAGCGCTCGCCAGACACGACGCTATCGCCTCTGGTGTCTCTCGTCCTATGTTGCAGGCTGCCCCAGAAACAAGGGACACGACATGCTCTGTCCTAATCAAGACGGGTGATGCTGATGCTGCTGCTCTTGAGGCTGACCCTTCTTCATCATCATCGAGCAGTGAAAATGAAACGTATGAGGAGGGAGATGATGTTAAAAATGACTTTATCCAGTTAACCAAAAGGTTAGTCTCTCTCAACAACATAAACCTGCTAAAAGAAAAAAAAAGTTTAAAGAAATGGTCAACAAATTTGCAGTCACGCTCTATTAAATGCCGAGGAAGAAGAAGAAGAAACATTGCTTCTAGGCAACAACAATGGAAATACAGCGGAAACAGAAGCCAGGACAGAGTGCAAAGATCTAGCGCTATTTGACACAGCAACAAGCAAGTCGGAGCAGGACATTATTGAACTTCTCAGTCTAACTTTGTCAACAACAGCTCTGCCGTCTCCACAAACGCAGGCTCCACCAAACACAAGGTTTTTGGCTGATGATCATATTCTTATGAACAGCTACGTAGTCCCATGGGCACAATCTCAGGCAGAAGCTCAAGTCCCAAAAATGGCACAGTTTGCTCCATTGGGACCTCAGTTTCAGCAGCAGCAGCAGCAGCAGCAATTTTCATTTGGTTATCCTCAGGCACAATGGAACGGTGGTCAAGCCAACAATTATAATGACACAACACTGTGGAGGCAAGGAGGAAGTGAGAATAAGGTATTTGAGAGAAACTTACAATACTCAAACTCCTTTCCAGCTAGAGGAGGGGCGGGGGGACCATCAGGTGCAGAGGTGGAGGGGCAGGCTCAGCAGCAGCCCCAGAGGCCGTATGTTCCTCCGTACAAATTGTTTGAAGATCTGAATGTTTTCTGGAAGGGAGATGGAGGCGTTAGGAGTAGCAAATGAGATTTTGTTGGGATCCCAAAAGATTTTAATAAATTGAATAACAATTATTTTTTTTGTCTTAATTTGCTGCGAACAAATAAAAGAGATACTACTTTGAATTCCTTACTGAAATTAACTGTATTTCCTTGACTTACAAATCTGGCGATACATACAATATATTACAAAGAGTTTGTTTATTAGTTTGAACAATACTACATGTCCAAGAATATAGGAGAGTGAGTGGTTTGGCATATTCTTTCACTCTCCCTCGGTCTATTCGTTTGGAGTTCAAATACATAGGCAGTGTTTGAACTGTTGAACAATGTCGTTGGTAGACATATTTTGTGAAGATATCGGCGCGCGAACTAAGAAGAGGAAGAAAATATAAGACTAGAACTGACCCATGGTTTCAGATGTTTTTTTTTTGTGAAGATATCAATTTCCACGTGTTTCGTTCTCTGATGCTTAATCAAAGAAATACAATTAATTTCATGTTATTAGAGCACCTCTAATGGGGAGTTAATCTTTGGGTAAGGATTCTACACTGTTTAGTGGATTCCACAATTACATACATATATATAATATATATATACACACATTCATATTTAGAATTCCAATAGGTAGAACCCATTGAAAGTGCTCTTAAGTCTGATTTTAATTTCTTAAATGTGGCTCATATGTGGATGTCCAGTCCACAAACTTGATGTTTCAGATGTACAATCTTGAGCTTAAGGGGAAGTGTATCAACATCCCACTACAAGAAATATGGATAAATGGAAATAATATATAAGGTGATGTGATAATCCTCAACTTTTCAACTATTTTTTTGGATATGAGTTAGGTCTATAACTAATACTTACACCTATGTCATTTGAACTCCACTTTTCTCTTACTTAGTAGGAGTTCCAGCTCCACAAACCCAACACAAGATCGTCCTTTCCCCTGGTATAGTTGTTAGTACTCGTTAATCCTAGTTCACCTCCACAATTTCGTTGTTGAAACATTCATATATTCCTCCGATCCAACTTTATATATTCCAAAGTGTAATGTTAGTTCACCTCCACAATTTAGTTGTTGAAACATTCATATATTCCAACTTTATATATTCCAAGTGTAATGTTATTTCTTCGAACCACGCTACTCGTAGAAGAACAATTAAGTGTCTGCTATACACAATGTGATTCTTTAGAAAAAGCTAACAGGTAATAATTGGAAGTGTTCTTTTTTTTTTGGAACACAAGCTTTAATTAATCCTTAAACATTCGGACTACATTTAGATGGAGTTTTAAACAAAACTCTACAAACACAAGACAATAAAGCATAAAAGATAGATGTAGAAAAACCTCTATAATGAAAGTGACCAAATCATCAGAAAAACGAATCACACTAGCCTAGCCTAACTAATGGAGTGTATGGTTTATGATATTAAGAAGCAAAAAATGATTCTCAATGAAATTCATCCTATCTGCTGCCTGCCTTACTACATGAATACTAGATCCAAAAAACGATCACTCACTTCCTCCGGAGAGCACAACCGAAACAAAGAGACCACGGGCGATAGAGATACCTCTGTATAGTTGGGAGAACACGAAACAGCTTCCTATTATCGGAAAGACGAGAGGCGGCCATGCTCGCTCGCATCGTTTTTTTTTTTGTGTTTCCCGCCGTTGGTTAAATTCATCTTGAGACGATTAGTTAAAAACTTTTTTGAGACTAGATTTTGATCCGGACAGTGTCTGCTGATAATTTTGATAAAATATGCATTAATTTATAACCTCTTATCAAAAAAAAAGTTGTTTTGAGTTTTAAATAGTGTTTTTATATCCGGCCTAGATTTATGGTCGAAAAAAAATTCCGAGGATTCGTATATAACGAATATATAGCATATGTTAACATATATAATTTGTGTATATAAAGGTTTATACAAATATTCATATATAAGAATCAAAATGGTATAATTTGTTTATTTAGATCTGTCTTCCATTAGTTTAAAATGATTTTTAATGTCTTAAACATATATAGTTTGTAATGATAAAAATATATTTGACAATATTTTATTTCAAATATAATTTTGTTCTCACAAATTCCCCAAAATGTTCTTGATGTGTTTAGTTAAATGATTTTATACAAATTAATATATTTTTTATTGCGATATTTTTTTGCATATTCTGGTATTTCTGACATATTTATAATATCAATTATACATACTAAAATTTTATTTTCAAACATTTTAAACTTAATCATTTTTAATAAAAATATATAGTGTTTAGTTTAGTGTTATCAAAAAACTTTAAATTGGTAAACAATATCATATAAAACTTTATAGTGAATAAGTAATTTAAAGACTGCTGTAAATAATTTTAAGATAATAAATGTAGTGGTACATTTTAAAAAGGAAATAATAAAGGGGAGAGAAAATTTAATTAATTTGATTGGTTTTTAAGTTTTGGAATATTTCTTAAATTAATTGGTTGATATTAATTAGTTAAAATATACATAAATTTATGAGTGGTATTCTTTCGTAAATAACTCTAAAAACTTAGGGCAAAATCCTATTTAATAGTATAGATGGGTTTGGGTAGCAAACGAGCTTCCATATTAATTCGTTTAATACGCGCACGATAGGCGAGTAATCACACGTTCCAATGGCAGCGGCCGACACCTTTAGTTCAGATGACTTCCTCGTTTTTTCTTTCGTCAGTCAGTTGACTTCGTAACTCATTATTTAGTGTTGATCAATGATATTGGTTCTTCTACAGTTCTATTTAACATTATTTAATATCTAAAAACACTTTGATCATTCACAACACTAGATTAGTAACACTGGAAATTAACATAACATAATTGAAAAAAAGTTAAGAACATAACATTAAATAAGAACATTCTGGATCATCAGAAGTAAATCAGTTTAGCTCCTCTATTTGATAAAAAATGGTTTAATTACTCTTTAAGACCAGATAATATAGAAATGTGTGTATATATTTTCTTTTTAAGTGCCGAATGAAATGACTTCAGCAATTTCGTTATTAGATTTTAGAATACGGCAAGCTAAAGCAACATTTGGAAAGAATAACAAATCAATATTGAACCACCAAAACTCATTGCATGTGTGTATCATTGCTTGAAAGACGACGACGGCTTAATTTAACACAAAGACAAAGGGTTGTTTTTTTTTGTAAACAAAGACAAAGGGTTGTTCAAACTAACAATTGCAAGGAATCATGTCAAGATTACACTTGACAACAAAATATCATCAAAGTTTCAAATATATAACTAAGCCCAGTGAATGCGACTTTTATAGTCTTCTGATCAGTTACTTCTGTTCATGCCCTTACTAAATAATAACAATAATAATAATAATAAATATATGAAATAACAAAAAGCATGAAACTGTTTGGAGCTTTATCTTATTACTGACATGGTTGATTAAATATAATAAGACGATGGGGATTACAAATATATTAGGGAAACATACAATTTATAAGAAAGGTTTCAAAAAACAACATACAATTTATAAGAAAAGTTTTATTTTCCAGATTTTTATGCTGAACCCCATAATATATTACCAGATGAAACATCCGCGAATTCCGAAGCAAGAGGGGGATTGTGATCTGCGAATGGGGTAGTGATCAATAGAAGAGTCAAAGGACGAAAATCTTCTTATGACCTTCCCTTTTGTGTGAGACTTGAACAGATGGTACTCATTCTCATCGATCAGCACCCTCTCCGACAGAGACGGTGACGAAGCCGACAGTTTCATGACCTTTTTATTCTTCTTGTGACCACCTGATGATAACCACAAGAGTCTGGTATGGATTAGTGTCAGGATTTTCTTGATGGGTTTTCTTGAGCCACGACGGATTTGTTCGCTGGAGAAGGACAAATGACACGGCGGAGGGGTGAGAGGCAGCGGAGGTAGCTCCGAGGAGGAGTGCTTGTGCTTGGGAGTGCCGGGATGGGATTCCCATTCGAACGGGATGGAACCGGCGGCTCCGTCGTAGTAGTAGATTCTAAAGGAAGGACAAGCTGGTGCCTGAGAAGATAACCTTTGTTTGGTCGACGGTATCTTGTCGGAGAAGGTGGCCATGTCTTGCTTGCTCATCAGTGACGCATGACGGTCAGATCCATTGGTTGGCATTGTTGTCTTGGGAGAGCCAGAGCGTGAGAGAAAGAGAGAGAGAGAGAGAGAGAGAGAGAGAGAGAGAGAGAGAGAGAGAGAGAGAGAGAGAGAGAGAGAGAGAGAGAGAGAGATAGAGAGAGAGAGAGAGAGAGAGAGAGAGAGAGAGAGAGAGAGGAATCTGTGCATATAAGACATATGGTATCTATCAAGTATATATGGTGCCTGGTGTCCTGTACGTTTTTTTATTTTTACTTTTAGACTTCGGTAGTGTGTAAGGAAGAATGAAAAACAAAACATAACGCTGCAAAATGACATGCTAGTATGCGAGGTTAATAGTTATAGATTGATACATGTTAATTATGTCAAAAAGCAATCGCTCACATGCGAAACTAACCCTTTTCTAGTTTGACTGTTTGAGTTTCGATTCAGATCACTTATTATCATGGAACTATTGTTTTCAGACGATGGTTATGGCAAACAAATATCGCCTCAATAAGAGAATTTTTCTATTCAAACAGCAAAAGTAAATAATATTCCGTCGTATAGGCTAGTAGTTTTATTTTTTATTAATCACATTCCTAACGTAAAAAAATAATATATACAAGATTCTCACCCCCCCCCCCTTTCAAAGGTCGGGTATATTTTTTGTTGAAAAAATTATTTTACGTAATGAAAATTATGATTTGTAAAAAATTATATATTTTGATTTTTTTAAACTTTATCTAAAATTTATTTATCTCACTTATTTTTGATCTTTTAAATATGACTTAATTTTTGAAGACTCAAAATAATTATGACAAGTATTATGATTTTGTTTATTTAACCCATTGTTAAACTTATTTCACACTGATTTTATTTTTAATATTTTAATTTAAATAAAATATTTTATATTTTTAACCCGCTCTGTATTGATAAAATTATTTTTGTATGTTTTAAAAAAATTCTATAATTTTATTAAACTTAGTTTACATGATTTAATTTTTCATTTTAAATGAAACTATTTTTTTAAGTATTTGAGATAATTTAGACCTGCATTATGGTTTTGTTAATTTAATCATTTGTTATTTCAACTTGATTTTATTTTAGTTGTTTAATTTAAGAAATATTAAAATAATTATTAATAAATAATTAATGAGTATTGAAATGGTTAATTCTTAAAAGTACTCTTAGTAGTTTTATTTTTTTATTAATCACATTCCTAACGTGAAAATATAATATATATATATATATAATGTATAAATAGGTTTTGCATGTTCATTTAAGAATTTTAAAAGACTATTAAATGATATATCGGTTGATCATTATAACACTTTCGTTTTCTCTTAATAACAAAGATGAGATACTATGTCACATTTCACGTATAATACTATTTTCCAAATGATGTTCATACTCAAGCTGTCAAATCAGCCCAATAATATAAGGGATTTGGTTTGACGTAACGATTACCAAATTTTGTAATAAAAATATATCAGAGAACTATTCCCTTGTGGATTGGATTCATGCATAAATTTTTTGTTGCATCTAGATCTTAAATCTCTGTGCATTTTATAAGAAAATTTACTCTTTTAGATAAATATATATTCTGAAATTGATAAGAAAATTGAATTTTAAGACTGTTATAAATATGAGTTTAAGAATTGTAAAGTTATTCATTTACTTAATAATATACAAACACTAAAACATATATTTGACTTAGTTTTGCTCTTTACTTTCTTTGAGTTTAATTCGCGTTTGTTCATTTCCTTATTGACGATGTTTGTAACTGAAAATTCACAATTATTTTTCTTAGAATTTGACAATTCCACATTTATGGTTGCGCATAACGCTAGATATTTGTATCGCATGTAAATAACAATCACGATTGGTCTATAATAATATGTATAACCTAAATCGGGTGTAAATGAACATTTACTTGCACACGAAGACGCTCCCATCAGTTGATTTAAAAGAGAAATATGTGTGTGGATACTGGAGAAGCATTTATGAGTAGGGCCGTAGATGAAAACAATATGAATTGAATAACTGGGGTTTTGTAATTAAATAGGAAAGCAGTATGACTAAATGAGGCACGACCCATGCATCTTACATGTGCTCCACATACCACTTCCGGGCCTTGCTTTCCCTAAAACTGATTCATCCCCATGGTCAGTCCATTCTCATTGCATTAATTTCTTTCAGTGTCATACTCATGCCCCTAAACTATGAAAAATAAAAACATATTTTTCATTATTACTTACTTTGCTTCAACATCCAAAAACTATAATATCATAATGGTAACATCACTACGGACCACTCTTGTGAGTAAAGTTATGTTGAACGATTAAATACACATCTATACTATTAAAGCAGAATTCTTCTTATGATTATACCCCTGACTTTTTTAAAAAATTACAAAACATACCATTACTTTTTAAAATATCTTTAATGATTTACAGAAATTTAAAGCCCATTGGATAGGTCCAAAATTGAATTATTGTTAACCCATTAAGCCATTTTGGTTAAAATATATTTAGTGAAAATCATTAAAAAGATTATTTTATTTTTTATACAGAGATTATACATTTAAGAGATAAACAAATATATTAACCCATTATGCCAATTTGTGTAAAATATCTATATTTAAAATCATAAAAAGCATGTTTTATTTTTATTGAGATTATACATTTAAGAAATAAACAAATTAATATATGTGATATATTTAATAATTAAAAAACAACGGATTTGCAGTCCTATATGTGTAAACACAATTTTACTAATAACAAATAAATTACATTACAATTTATAAAAATAAAAACCATATTAGATAATAAACTATTCAAACACATACTCGCACTAATTAGAATTATAATTTATAAAAATAAAACTATATTAGAGAATAAAATATTGAAACACATCTAATTAGAAATAATATTAAAATTTGAAAATGACATTTTAATAGATAGAATACCCGCCCTTTACCCTTTTAAAGGGCGGGTCAGTATCTAGTATTCAGTTATAACTAAATACATTTTGGGGGGTCAAAGTTGTTATCAAATACTTAAGTTAGTGGTTAAACAGGCGAGAAAAACGACATCTAGATTATATATAAACAAACTTGTAGTCATTTGTCAAGAGAGAATGCTCATACTCTTCACAGGTATGGGAAGCTCTCATGAAGCGTGTTCTGAACGATCAATACACGGACCGCTGGAAAAGGATTACTCGACTTATAACTGACTCGAGTTGGGATAAAGTTAAGCTATTCACTGTGAGATATGCCATTTAGTTAACAGTTCATACACTTTGGAGGAAGATGAACAAGAGGAGACATGGGGAATCTGCTGTTACCGCACCAGTTTTGGTTCAGAGGTTGGATAAGGCTATGAGAAATCAGTTTAGTGTTATCCGTAGGAGGGGTGATAGAGATTATGAAGATTGTATGGCCATGTGGTTTGAGTCAAGAGAGTTGGGATAGAACCTTATTTTTTATCCTTATTATTTTTTACAATTTCAAAAATATGATATGAAAAGTTGTAAAAGATATTTTTTCTTTTGAATTAAATTTAACATTCAATTCAAAAAAAAAAAAAAAGAAGACGCAAGGCAGATGGTCTCGAAGAAATACTAACATAATTCTCAGCCACAAAAAAAAGAGTAGTATGCGCAGCTACATATGATTGATGATAATCCTCTTAAGTGACGCTACTTTTTCAAGCAATTAGAGTAGCTCCCCCTATTCGTAACATCAGCTACTTACAAGTTATGTGCTAAGATAAAAATTACTAGATACACATGGTAACTACAATAATGCACATCCTCCTCATCGTACACATGCTAATCATCGACCTGAAGGGACACCAATTGCATACGCCGTAAGCTGAGGAGAGAACTAAAACTGGAGGATCCGCTAGATACTTCGTTGGATAGGAGATCATCACCATTCACCAACGTGATTCATATTGTCAAAAACTGTCAAAGCACGTTATGTAACTCTGCTTTGTTTTGGTACTAGGAACTAATTACTCTGCGCAAGGGTGTAATTTGTTTATTATTATTATTTGTTGTAAAATGGCTTGTTTTTAATATTTTATACTGGTTTAATATACTAAAATTAATATCAATGATGTATTTCATATAAAAATAGTTTCATTGAAATTGTATGATAATTTTTTATTTTTTAAAATATAGTTCTTACGAGTACACATTATCATCAATGTCTTTAAGCAAATCTGGCTTGATCTTAATATTCCAATTTCAACCGATAGTTCCAATAAAGATAAATCATATACTATTATCTATTTACCCTAGTTAATCTCTAATATAAGTAAATATAATTCTAGAATAATGACACTAGCTATTTTATCATATGCATGGTTACAAATATAGCTAGAGCCTAGAGTCTTACACTCAGGGCCGTGCTTGACTTTTATGGCCCCCCAAGCACAAAATATACTTTTGGGCTTTTGAAGTTTTGATGACTTATTTTTAAAAAATATTAAAATTTATGGGAAAGAGAAATCGAACCCAAGCATGTGTTTAAAGATCTTTGTAGCATCGAATTGGACAAAAATTAGTAGAACTAACTACACTTTGGTAAAAAAAATTAATCCTTAAATTACTTATATACATCAGGATTCCAAACATGTGTTTGGTCAGCCTATAGTCAAGCACGGTATGCTTACACTTGTATAATGGTGTCAGTGAATTTCTGTAGATTATACGCCTATTAATAAGATTAACTCTATTTTCTTAAGTTCTAACTGTTTGAAATTACATTATAATTGATAGTTTTAACAAAATTTAGCAATTTTTAGTCTTTAGTGATTTTAAAATAATAACATAGACGAACATATTAAAAAGAGAATGAAAACAGGTGTTCACATATATTGACAAAGTTCAAAAATTTAAGCTTAGATAAATATATTATACGTATTATAAGAAATCGGTTGAATAATTTTATTGTGTGTTTGGAAACAAAATGTGAATATTTCCATTAAAATACAAAATAGAGAAAAGTAAATGTAATGGATCTTTAAATACAAAAATTAAAACTGGAGTTTCTATTTTTAAATTCAAAACAAAAAGATAAGTAAATGCAACTTGCTTAATCTTGGTTTGCAGATTCACAAACAACTAACCCTTGGAGTTATGTCTCCTAACACAAGATGACATATTCATCATTTAAACATTTTTTAAAAGAGAAAGTGTAAACTGAAACGGACAGAAGTTAAGATAAATTGCCAAATAGTGAGATTAATTGATCATTTGAAATGATATATGAACGGAAATGGAAAGCAGAAAAGTAATTAGCCGTAAATCTTGAGTGAATCTCCTTTAAAGAATCGAAGGCATAAAGGCAAAAAATACTCTAAATAAGCCGTTTACTTGAATGTACTTGCTAAACTTGGGATTCTCTACCATAATTATGAAGATTTTCAGACATTAATGATTTACCCTAATGAAGAATAAATAGAACCAACTCGTTTTCCTCTCACATCTCATTATTCACAAACAAACACAAACCTCAAAAGAAAACTTATTTTGTTCCTCTGACCATGGAACTCAACCTCACTACATCATGTTCCTCCAACAGTATCTCATCGTCTTCGAATGAGATGGGGTTTTCAACCGATTCCAAAGGGAAAATGAAAGAGAAGATTGCGATTGAGCCAGAGTTTCGCTTCTTGTTAAACAAAGACAGCATAAGAAACTCTAGTTTCGGAGTGTTAGAAGAGGCAGAAGGGATGAAGAACGAGGCTAAAGCGAGGGTGTTTGGTTGCACCTTCTGCGAGAAAGAGTTCTCTACGTCTCAAGCCTTAGGAGGACACCAGAACGCTCACAAGCAAGAGCGATCATTGGCCAAAAGGCATAAAGAGATGGATATGAACGATCCTGGGCTCTCCTTCTACAGCCAGTACCCACCAAGTGGTGATTTCTTCAGCAGTAGCAACCGCTCGCAGTATGGTCTTGGGGTTCGTTACAATCCCAACATTGGTAAATCGAAGACTTATCCCTTCAACATCTTCCGATGTCGATTAGGATATAGAGAGCATAACATAAATTCCCATATCCCTCTCCTGTCTCACCTCTCGTGCCAAAACACTGACGTTTTTTCCAAAAATTTGATTTCAAACCTAGAAGGCAGCATTCATATGATTAAGGAGGAACAAGGCCGGAAACAAGAACAAGCAGAGACTGATACCTGCAAGGATACTGAGATAGACTTGTCTCTGAAGCTGTAGATTGCTTTCATATATTTTCTTTTTCTTTTATTAGTTGTTTTTTTTTAAAATTATTCATTGTGTTTTTAATCATAATGTTAGCTCATATAATTTGATTTGCGTGGCCTTCTATTTGATCATACCGAAAAAGTATTCTCTGTATTTATGCTAACTTCTAAATTTCAGAACTTAAACCTTAATTTTTAATTAGATTTATTGGAATTGATTGATAATAAGAACAACTCACAAAGATTCTCAAAACATTAAAATAAAATAAAATTAATAAAATATTATATTGAGTATCTCGAAAAAACATGAGGGTTCTTTCTCAAAATTTCGTCAATTCAACATATAAAGATAGGTTTCAGCTTGTTTTCAGTTTACTAACTATGATAATATCCGCGCCTTGCAATAAATTTGTTATTTTTATTATGTTTTGGAAAATGAAACAATAGTTGGGGTTCATTTGGATTAGGGATGTTTAATCCGGATATCGGATTTCGATTCGGTTCGATTTTTTGGTATTTTGATTATTAAAATATAACTACTATTCTAAATCCATATTTACTTCGGTTCGATTTGGTTTATATACCATTGGTTTTCAGTTTATTCAGTTTTATACCAAAAAACATAATTATTTAGTTTGAGATTATATTATATATTATACGAATTTTAGGGTCATATTGTCAAAAAGTCATTTATTAAAAAAATATTATATATTTAAATAAAAGAATAAAAAACAAAAAAGGCTTCTATCATCTAATAAAATGATCAAATCTAGAATTAATATCAAAGCTCTAAATTTTGAAAAAAAAAAACAGAAGCATGAAAGAAATTTTTTTATATTCTTCCATATTTAGTGTTCATCAAATTAATATGTCTTCGATTGAACACAACTCTGTTTGTATAAAGAGAAAAAAAAAGTTGTAAAGAATTTCAACTAATTGTTGTCCATCAAATTTATAATCTTTACTTCAATTTAGTTACTGTTAAAATAAAGCAAAAAGATCCAAAAAAAAAGAGTAAGAAAATAAGAATCCTCAGTTGTAGTCAATTGTTACTTGATTATAGTTCAAGTGATTTACAAATTATAATTATAGTTCAACTCATGTAACAAATAGATATTCATGTGTCCTAATAAATATATACATATTTACATGTTTCAGTTTTATCGGTTATAAATCAAACCATATTCAAATCCTACGATTTTTCTAAAATCACATCCATTCAGTTTGTATGGTATATACAAAAAAAAACCATATTACCGGTTGTGTAATATCTTTTAATAATATAAAATTAAAAAAAAGAACTAAGATATTTAAATCATTGATAACAAAAAATTTTAATGTGAAAAATTTAATAAGTTTATAATTTATAAATGTTCTTGAAAATTCATTGAAATTTTTGAAATTAAAATATTTATGTAATCTTATATGGTATATAGTTTAATGCTATATATATATTTGTTTTATTATTGAATGATACTTTTTACTCATATGGTTTTAAAATCATGTGTATCTTTTTATAATAAAAATGTTAAACCATTGATCATTAATTTTTAACATAATAATTTTAATAGTTTTAGTCATTTATTCTCGTTTTTTAAATTCAAAATATAACATATACGAAAAAAATCTAAAGTTTAATTTTATAGCTAATTTGATTGTTTAATTTATTTTAATAATATAAAATTAAACAAAAAATGATAGAGGAAATATAAATCGTTATAAAATATTTATTATTAAATCATTAATTGTCATATATATATATTAGTCATTTATGGTAATTTCGTAGATTTTATTTAAGGAAAGAAAATAAAATAATAATTATATCTAGCGGAACAATCATAAATGCTTCTATCGTAAATATCATATCATATCATCATATCATATAGTTTGACCAACGAATGTATCTAGCGACATATAAAAATCGAATGTAGACCTACTTATTTTTCAATTGAATGTAATTAACTACCTAATTAAGTAACATCTAAACATAAAGTTTTTTTTTAATTATTACAAAATTAAGGTTACAATCTTTCAAATGTTTCTCTTTTAATATATAGGGGATTTTATAATTTATTTTTTGAGAAGATTTATGAAGTCTCTTATACAGGTATAGTTTTTATTTTTTTAGTAAAATATTATTACTTTTATAAGATATATATACTTCTTCAAATACAGATACTTTAAGAAATCTTCTCAGTGAATAATTTAATGGGCCTGTGGATGAAATGAGAAGGGGCCCAGCATAAAAAGGCGTAAGTAACGAGACATTAATTACAGAAACAAAGCTTTTCTTAAAGACAAAGACAAAATCATCAAAGGAAAGTTGGGGTTGTTGGTCTGAGCCGCCTAGTAGTTTACTTCCTTTGATAAGTCGCTTGCGATCTCTCTGCTGTCTGCTTCCGGTTCATCTGCTCTTTCCTGAAAATTCTAGATGGAAACAAAAAGTGTTGACAAACACAAGAAGAAAAATGGAGAGAGGATGATTAAAATGATAAGATAGGCATGCTTACGAAGCTGAAGCTTTTCCTCTTCTCCTGCTCTTTCGCTCTCAGAGATCGGACTGGTAAAATTTTCTGTTGACCAAGAAACATTAAAATCGATTAATGTTTGCTTGAGAAATGGAAGCAAAATCTTGTCTAGGGAATAAATGGATTTTGGAGAGAGAGAGAGAGAGGGAGTAGATTTTTGCTTACGGAGGAATAAGAGTGGAGCTCCTTCAATCTAAAGAGACGATCGACTTGGATTTCAAGGCTTTTCTGGATCTCTCCTCTTTGGAGGAGTTGGCTCATCTTCAGGTCCAAGGCCCCGTCTCTTTCCTCCAGCAATTTCTCAGTCCTCTCCCGATCCTCTCTCAACCTCTCGAGTTTCTTCTTGAAGGCGTTCAGCTCCTCCGCAAGGGAAGCGTCCATTGATTCAACTACAGGAAGTGGAACTGGAACAAGATTATCCTTGGCATCATCATGAAGAGGAGGAGGAGCTTTGGCCCTTTTCAGCTGAAGTTGCGTATCTGCTGCTGGGACGTTGAAGATGTTTCTTGGCTGGAGAGCTTTTCGACCTGATGATTTCATTTTCTCTATCTTTGCAGTGTTATTGAGGAGGAGCCCCCAAATAATAAAGGATATATGCTTCTTCTTCTTTTTTTTTGTTATATAGATTTGAATTTGAATTGGTTTAGGCGCTTAACGGATACCTTCTTTTTGTCGTATTGCATGGTTCATCTCTTTCCCTGACATATTTATTTTTTATTCAGATTCGGCAATTGGAAACCAACTACAAAGCTCAAGAAACAAAACCTTGACCAATTGAGATATAATTGTATTATTGATTTTTATAAATACAACGGTGACCCTGTATTAAAAGATAGAAATTCATTTGGCATCTTTTATCAGAGTGTTAACACTAAAAGTTAAAGTTTAAATCAGATAGAAATTATTTATAACATACACATATAAAATGCATGCCAAATAATCTTAAGCTCTATTAAATGATTGCTTCTAATATTTATTATATTGAATATTTTACTCGGACTATATGCTACAAACAAATATTCAAGACATGATTGAGAATGGGCTTTGTTAGTTGGGCCACTTGAGTAAGAAATGAGATTGAGAAAGAAAGATGGTGTGGTGAGGTCTGTCTCTACTCTCACCATCACCACATACACAAGAAAGGGATGGAGATAAGATTGTTGGGGAAGAAGAAGAAGAAGAAGAAGAAGAAGAAGCTGGAAAGAAGAAAAGAGATAAGATGGCTTCATCTCTTTTCTCGCCAGTCACCACCGGCTCATTTCCTTGGCATCTCAAATGCGGTTTCTCCCCTCACACTCCCCTTTCATCCCATAAGAACAGCCTGAGATGCAGCTTTTCTCCTGTTGATTTTGTCGGCCAGTCTCTCTCTCATCTCCCTGCTTTCAACGATACGCAGAAATGGGCATCCTTTGCATCCGCGGGGCTTGTCTGGTTTTACCTGACGGCGAGGCCTGGTGTTCTCGTCGGGGCCATTGACGCATATCTCCTCGCTCCACTCCAGCTTGGGCTCGACACTCTGATCGGGGCAAGGAGGTTTAAGAGGTCCGACTTCTTGGTGACAGAGAAGCTCGGGGAAGGCTCTTTCGGAGTGGTGTATTCGGGGCTACTTCTCCCGAAGAATTCAAGTGTAGACGAGGCGAGGCTTATGAACAAGACCACACTTCAGTCTTTGGGGGAAGAATTTAAGGAGAGGGTCATTCTCAAGAAGGTGAAGCTTGGGGTCCGAGGTGCTCAGGAATTCGGCGAGTTCGAAGAGTGGTTCAACTACAGACTCTCACGGGCTGCTCCTGACACCTGCGCTGAGTTTCTCGGTAGCTTCGTCGCCGACAAGACCAATTCTATGTTTACTAAAGGCGGCAAGTGGCTCGTCTGGAGGTTCGAGGGAGACCGTGATCTGGCTGATTACATGAAAGATCGGAGCTTTCCTTCCAATCTCGAGTCCATCATGTTTGGGCGTGTTCTTCAAGGTGTGGAGTCTGTTAAACGTCGTGCCCTCATCATTAAGCAGATCATGCGCCAGATCATTACATCTCTGAGGAAGATCCATGATACCGGCATTGTTCACCGGGACGTTAAGCCCGCCAACTTGGTGGTTACAAAGAAGGGTCAGATTAAGCTCATAGACTTCGGTGCTGCTGCTGATCTTCGCATTGGCAAGAATTACATCCCTGAACGCACTTTGCTTGATCCTGACTACTGTCCTCCTGAGCTCTATGTCCTCCCCGAGGAAACCCCTAGTCCTCCTCCCGAGCCTATTGCCGCCTTGCTTTCCCCCATTCTCTGGCAGGTTCGTTCCTTCCTTTGTTTCTTTACTTCTTTTCTTTTCTTTTCTAGCAAGTAATCTTCTTCTTACAGCTGAACAGTCCGGATCTGTTTGATATGTACTCTGCTGGGATAGTGCTTCTGCAAATGGCCGTTCCGTCCATAAGATCTTCTGCGGGTCTGAAGAATTTCAATCTAGAGATCAAGTCAGTTGAATATGACCTGAATAGATGGCGGGACAGGACTCGGACCAGGCCAGACTTGAGCATACTAGACCTGGACTCAGGCAGAGGGTGGGACCTCGTCACTAAACTTATATCCGAGAGAGGTTCTCTGAGACGCGGACGCCTTTCAGCCGCTGCTGCTCTCAGACACCCTTATTTTTTCTTGGGTGGTGATCAGGCTGCTGCTGTTCTTTCTAAGCTTAGTTTCACCAGCAAGTAATTTCTTTTCATGTAAATATAATGTGTACACAACTCTCTGTTCCTCGAATAAACTACTCTTTTTTCTTGTATATGCTCCACTTCTCGAGTCATAATCAAACCAGCCTGAAGAAGGTATGTTTGTATTTATACAATGTCTGGTCTGGAATGAAATTTCTCAGCAGGTAAAAATAAGTTCACTCACTTCAATATACAGACATTTATATATAATTAAATACTTGTACTGTGTTCAAAAAAAAAAAAAAAAGTAAATACTTGTACACACTTTGCTGTTGTTGTGATTCACATAAGGTTTAAGTACTTAAAAAGCTCGAGGACGGGCATCTAAGACAGTGTGATATAAATGTATACACATATTAAACACTGACATTTGTATTACCGTAGCTGTGATTCATTCACAAAAGGTTTAAAGCTCGTCGTCGTGCGAAAGAAGGGCATCGAGGGCAGTGTGATTCTTTTTCTTGCATCCCCACTTGCATCTCCAGCCGCACAAGGAGTTGAAGATGGCAAGTCGCTTGGACTGCAGAGATATGATTTTTGAAGCGGTGTGAGCTCTCGTTAGATAAACCGCGTAGCCATCATCCATGAACTCTGCTCCCTGAGGGAAGACCTGCCACACCAGACTTCCCGCACCTGCCCCTCCTTTCCTTGTTGAGTTAAGGCTCATCTTGTACACCGTATTTAACATCATGTCACGGAAACTCGTGTTGAAACCAGGGTCATGTGCGGACACACCAAACTCTGTGAACAGAACCGGCATTCCCAAGTACATCTCTGCATCCTCCACATGAGCTTGCATCCACGAGTTAGTGAATTCCAGGAAAGTATCTGATACTGCCGGAGATATCCTACAGTTTGCAATTCATTTTTTTAGCTGTTCTCACCGTTTTTCAGATTCAGGGCACAAATCAAAAACTTACCAGGCATCTGGATAGACGTGAACCGAAGCAAAATCGACTCCAAGAGCTTGATTATTTCTGATGAAGTCGGTTCCGACTTGTGCAGCGTAGGGGTTGGGATTGAATTTGGTTCGAGCTGGAGCAGAGGGACCATAGAAGCCTTCGAGTCCGATCTCTACCATATGTTTAGCATCTAAGCTCTTCACAAACACTGCCATTTCTTGTATCCAAGACTGGAGTTTGTCACCGGAAGGATCAGAGGGGCAACGGGGCTCATTCATGAGTTCCCAGGCGAAGATTGTGGGGTCGTTCTTGTATGTGATGTTTGTGAAGGTGTTCACTCTATTCAGCACCGTCTGCAAAGCGACCACATTCATGTTACCAATATATATATATATGTTGTTTTGGATAGATAAAGCAATGGATGGAATAATCACCCGGACATGGGATTTGTAGAAGTCTCTCAGGGTGGGGTTGGTGAAGAAGTCGTCATCAGAGGTGAGATTAAGACCAGAGGCATTGCCCCATTTAACGTACTGAGCTTTGCCCCCATAGTCGTTCCAGTTGTTGACCAGTGAGAGTATAAGTCTGATCTTGTACTTTCGGGCCTCGCTCACCACGAAGTCCAGGGCCTGCCCAAATTGCTCAAACCTTTAAGCAAAAAAAAGAAAGAGAGTAATTAGGTGTAGATAGATCGATATTACCTTGAAGACATCTTCATCGTAAACAGAGGGAGATTTCTGGAGAGCTCTCCATTGACCGTCGTTGAAAGCCCAGGTCCTGCCTACCGTTAAACCAACTGCAGAGGCTTGTTGGAACACGTCCGTCACTTTGCCTCTCGTGGAGTTATCAGCTGCCAGAGTCATCATCCAGTAAGTGTTGAAGCCATTCACGTAGAATGGTTGTCCATTTAGGGTGAACTGCTGCCCTTTCCTCTGCACCATCTCCCATTCTTCTTCTTCTGAGTTAACCCTGCCGAAAAACAGTCTTAGTATGTCAAGTCTTTTCTTCCTGTAAAATAATACGGAGATATAATTTGTGATCATTAGTAATGGTGTACCCATGGGAATTTGCAAGAGCTCTGTGCTGTGTTAGAATCATGAAAACCGCAGAGCAGAGCACGAATCTGAATCCAAGACGGTCCTTCATTTTTTTACAGGTGTATCGACGAGGGGGGAGCTTCATATTCATCTGGTTACATGTTTGGGTATTTATATTCATACCAACGAATCCAATAAAACATGGACTCGATTATTAAAATCCAAGACCTTTTAACTTACAAGGCAAGAGAAACGTTCCTAGTTCCAAAACTGAGAGATATGAAACTTGAAGCACATGGCTCCTAGGTATCATTCAGAGGACTAAAGTGTGAGACAATTCCAAAGTAACGCGTCCCTGCCAAGCTAAGATTCGAAGAGCACCCACTTCTCGACAGTGGAGTTAGCTGACATGTCAAACTCACTTCATTTCGTGCACGCTTCAGTTCAGACCTACCCATCTTCTAAGTCATTTTACAAACAAGATTTGAGTCCAGGAAGCTTACTTACGTCTTCCGCATAAAATGATCACGAAATTGCACAATGTGATCATAAAACAACTTTTTGTTTTGTTTTGGTTTGTAACATCTTAGATAGGAGGGAACTCGTGTTTTTGCATTACATGCATATATAACAGAAAAAAGAAAAGTTACTTTCTTTTGATTCTTGTATCCGTTAGCCTATTCTCTCAGCAACTAATCATTAAGGAAGTTGTATAAGGAATACACAATTTTGCTCAGTATTCACCATCCTACATCTCTAAAGAGGCAGTAACTTCAAAACAGTATTGTAAAGAAAACATATCCTGGTTGCTTCTCAAAATCACAAGATAAATCTTACAATGCCCCAGCACGTGGCTCTTAACGTTGATGAGTTCCATATTCACAGGGGATTCGGTTCGTTGATCATTGCTACCAAACCACACTGCAAGAGAGCAGAACCCAATGAGATCAATCAATATATATATTTGTGTCATTTTACAATTTCACATCTATCTGAACGCAGCAATTAGGCACTTTCAGACATTATAGTTGTTCTACTTACCATCTCACAGCTGAGAGTGGAAATGCCATTGGCCTCCGCGAGAGCTGTGTCTGAACTTTTGCAGCAGCTGCAGATTACGAACGCATCTAAGAAAAATGTATACATATCAGACAAGACTTCCATTGCAAAAGAGAGAAAGAAGATAATGAAAGATACCAATGTATCTCTGAAACACAGCTTGGAAATGCTGAGAAGACACTAAACCCTTCATCTCAAGCTGGTGCTGTTTGTTGAGCCATCCCTTTGTCTCCATTTGGCCAAGTAAGAATGTTATGACATGACCTGGCTTTCTATGCATCCTGGAACATACATACATAGCTTTAAAAGGTGATACATAATAGATAGATCAACTAGGAAACAAAAACAAGGGTCGTACATTGTGCAGAGATGAGCAAAGTCTAAACAAACTGTTATATGTGTCCCTTGTGCGAGGAGCTGGGGACGACGCATCATCACTGTTCTTGGCCTCTCTGTGGAAACCTCCTCCTCACGAAGCATATCAAAGACCCTACTCAAGAGCTGTAGAGCATAGAGAAGCTGGGATCATTATCCAGAGGAATAGCATTACTCAAAAGCGCAGCTAATTTAAGAAGAAAAAAAGAAACACCTCTGCATAGCCATAATCGGGCTCAGAGTCGTAGGTAGCGTCTTCCCGTATAAACGGCCTCTTCTTCTTCTTCTTCTTCTTTTTGGAAGGATCCAATTTGGTGACCTACATCATCAGCATAAGAAGCTTTAGCAAAGCGGAACATACAAGGGATGAGCTAGTTTCAATGATACATCTAAAACCTTGTCCAGCTCGAGTTTCCAACAAGCCTCCTGCTCTAACTCTTGCTGTAAATCCATCGTTGCCGGCGGGTCCGATCCGACCGTCGCTTGAAACTAATTGATTGGTACGACGCCAAATGGGCCTAGTATCTTTTCATATAGAGGCCCAATTAGTGTCCTATATATATTTAGACATTTGACACGATACGAAGATTTGCTAACGGGTCCTTATTGGGCCTTTAGTGAGACATTTCTTTTTTGTTTCAAAGTATTTGTGTTTTTTTTCTTTTCTAAAGGGAATATATATATATGTTACAGATAACAGCAAACCAAAAGCTCACTCAGGTGTTTGTTTCGTTTGTGGTATGTATGACTCAGCGAGGAGCGATGCTGGGAACAACGCCGCTGCTGAGATCGCTTC
The DNA here is from genome assembly GCF_000309985.2 of Brassica rapa. Lineage (NCBI taxonomy): Eukaryota > Viridiplantae > Streptophyta > Magnoliopsida > Brassicales > Brassicaceae > Brassica > Brassica rapa. The sequence continues at coordinate 114,142 of NC_024797.2, forward strand.
CTAAAAGGCTCGCCGACTCGTAAAGGTCTCTTGTCACATTCGAAGATGATGTTGACAGCACCGAGGAGGACGACTTCGTTTCCATTTTTCCTTCCTTGTCCGGGAGCAGTGCCTCCAGCTCTTTCACCACCTCAGCCATCGCAGGCCTCATATCAGGCGAGTCGTGGCTACACCTCAGTGCCAATGAGAAAAACCTTTCCGCGGTTTCCATCGACCACGCCTCCATTCTCTTGTCTATCAGCGACACCATCATGTCCGCCGTCTTCACCTCTCGCACAATGTTTTTGCCATGGGATATGGCGTGCATACCAGTCAGCAGCTCCAAGAACACAACCCCAATGCTGTACACGTCGCTCTTGTCCGTCAGCTTGTGCGTCAGGAAGTATTCTGGATCCAGGTACCCCTGCAACAATCACAAACTAAGCCATCCAAATATGCTTCTTTTTTTTTATTCATTCGTTTTTGATCACTCACTGGAGTCCCACGAACAACCGTGGATACGTGTTTAGGCACATCCTCTTCCTCCTCCAAAGCAGGAGCAAGACGGGACAGTCCAAAGTCTGCAACTTTGGCATTGAAGTTGAGGTCGAGGAGGATGTTACTGGCTTTGATGTCTCGGTGGAACACTGGTGGGTTGGCTTCTGTGTGAAGGTAGAGAATACCCCTGGCTGCTCCCAAAGCAACACGAACCCTCATCCCAAAGCTCAATGTCTCCTTCCCTTTAGCTGCATACATAATATTCCATTAGGTGGGAATACTAACTAAATGGCACACACCGTCCATGGAATCTATCTAGTTTCGTACCAGAGAGCCAGTCGCGCAGGGTGCCATTTGGCATGAATTCGTATACCAGCATCTGCACATTCAGCAACGAAACGCAATTAAACACAAGTCACTGATAAATCCAGGAGGCTGGGAGAGAGAGTACCTGCTCCCCTTCTTCGTCACAATAACCGATAAGGGACACTAGATTCCGATGATGCAACCTGGAGAGCAACTCTATTTCATTCAAGAACTCCTTCTCACCTTGCAAAGACCCTTCATCAGCTCGCTTTATGGCAGCAACCGTTTTGTCAGATAACACACCCCTATAAACCTTTCCGTAGCCTCCGCGTCCAACCAAAGCTGAGCTACTAAAATCGTCCGTGGCCTCTGCTAGTTCTTTGAACCTGAAGCCTCTTATCCCAGAATTCATCAAGGAAGCTTTCGAGGCTGTGACATACACAATAGATTCAATTAAACTTGGGGCCTTTTAAGTGACTCAGTGGGGGTGGGGAATGGTCACACTTACAAGACCGTCTTCTAGATATCTCACGCTCGTGCTTGCTGTATCTTCTAAGCAACAAGGCGGCAACCATGGCGGAGATTGCAACAGCAGTCACCACAGCCCCTGCAGTTATTGCTGCCAAACGTCCCCAGCTCACACCTTTCCTTTCACTGCCCAAGTTAACTGAGGAGATAAACACAAGGTTAGATTAGAGGTCAATCAATGCTTCGGTTACAAAAAATAACACTCACCATATGAATAAGGCCCCTGCAGAGTGAAGTTGAGCAGCTCATATGGTCCGAATAAGTCACTCCCGGGAAATCTCCATGATGCGAATATGCCTCGGATTCTCACAACTTCACTCGTGTTAAATGTGCTTCTTGTAACTTGCGGAAAAAGTTTCAGATGCATCCTCAGACGAGGCCCTTTCTCCCATTGATAAGAGTCAATCCAGAGTTGATAGGGCTCCATTTGAAGAAAATCGGTAACGTACTCCCCGAATTGATCAATATATGGAGGGAAGTATGAGAAGCTAGGACTCTTCAGACGGTATCCAATCCTGAGAGGCGCTGCACAAAAGCATCGTAACGGGGATGCTGGACTGTATTCGTAGAAATCAGGAGTGGGACAGGCTAGAGGAGGACAGTCTGTTGAGTTGATTGGTGGTGGTGATGTCCACGCTTTTCCTATGGATTCGCAGAAGAGGCCTGCATTTGTTATGCTTCCGTTCTTGCATATCGGATTACCATCAAGCCTGGAGACGAAACAAGAAACTTCTCGTAATCAGCATTCAAGATCATAATTACTAACCAAGCTATACGAGAAACTACGGGGCACCTTAAAGTGACATTTTCTGGAAGGGTTAGATCTCCTTCAACATGTGACAGACTATTATTCCTGAGATCCCTGTAGGATTTCCGAGACAACAAGATAATATCAGACAAGTTGATGAAATGCAAGTGACTGTAAGTGAACTAGGGAAACACGGCTATTACAGTAGAAGTCTAGCTTTCTTCCGTAATGAGATATTCTTCCAGAGGGAATCAGGAATGGATCCAGATAACATATTGTTCTTCATCGATCTGCACAACATTTGAGGTTTTATTATTCATTTACTTGCCAAGTCGACATTGCTACTCTCACAAGCCTTATTCTCTTTGGATATAAAGAAACATAAGCACAATTTCTCACAGCATCTGAAGCAAAGGGAGATTTGAGAAGCTCAGCGGAATGGATCCGTTTAGTATGTTGTTTGATAAATCACTGCAATAAAGACTCAAATCAATAAGGTATAGCTGTAAGGTCACTCGATAAAAGAAGGGAAACAGAATTTTCATCTGTATCACGCATACATGGTTGTCACATCCTCAGAAAGATTAGTAGAAGGTATAGGTCCTGTGAGCTCATTCCAGCTAAGATCCCTGTAGTGATCAAGAAGCACAAACAAATTCACAAAATGGGAATAGAGAATACATGCATTGAGATTGATCCCAACTTACAAGTATTTGAGACGACGTATCCTGCTAAAATCAGGAAGAGCCCCTTTCAAACTACAGTTTCTAAGACTCCTGCAAGTGGAAAATAGACAAAACAACAGAATAATATATGTATGAGTCTTTGAAATGACAAAAAGAAAAACAAAACGACTTGAGATAACAGTGGGCCGAAATTTACAGCTTCAGTATACTAGAAAAGTTTCCATAGGAAGCTGGTATATCTGATCCACTGAAGTTGTTATTATCAAGTTGCCTGCAGTGAGAGGAAAATAAACCATCAATCTAACAATTATTTGTACAATGAGGTAAACAAACACAATAGAGAAACAAACATACAGGATTTGCAGGTTTGGCAACTGAGACAGTTGTGGTGGGAGATCTCCGGATAAATTGTTGTTGTCTAGCAGCCTGTAAAATTTAGTTTGACCACTTTTAACCACCATGATGATATAATAGCCCAAATAATGGAAATAGTGAAAAAACATTATTTGGCAAAGACTCACACGTGAAAGATGTTTGTAAGACTGGAAAGCTCAACTGGAATCTGGCCGCTCAACGAATTATTGTTGAAGTGCCTGTAGAAAGGCCAAAAACAAAATTTGTGAGTTGACTGACACTGAGAAATCTGCGTCTGAAGTTGATGATGATCACTGTCTGACTCACAGATGTTTCACTTTTCTCAAGTTGGAAAAGGACTTTGGTATTGGTCCTGTGATATTATTTTCATCTATCTGGAACCTGTTCAAGTTCGAAAGATAGCCTAGTTCGCTTGGTAAAGGCCCTGAAAGTTTGTTTCCATTCAGCAGCCTGGCCACAGGTTACAAAATCAGAAGAAGGTAAACAACACGTGCTTGGTTCAGAGAAATGATTGATTATCAGGTAGGTCCAACTTACAAGAGTACCAGGGATGATATCTGCCCTATCTCCTTTGGAATTGAACCACTTATATTGTTCCACATGAAATCTCTTCATTTAGTTAGGCACATGAAAAGACTCAACATTTTAGTACAACATAAAGGAAAATATAGGGCTCACACACTTAACATGTTGAAACTTACAATATCTCGAGATGAACTAATTTTCGGAGCTCTGGTGATAAACTCCCGGAGAGATTCATATTCATCAGCAAGCTGTTATAGGAATAGCTGGTCATGTCCCCAGAGAATAAACAGAGAAAAGAAATGGAAAACTGAAGCAGCTTCTCCCAAGTTAAGCATGTAAACTCCAACATATATACAAGCCGACCAGCGAAGAAAGGAAGATGAAGAAAACAAAAAAAAAAAATGATTGTGATAAGTAAAAACATACAGTTCTCGGACATGAAGGTATTCGTCAGGTCCAATCTCATTGGAGCAGATAACTCCTGTCCAATTTGACCTGCAAGGGTCTCCTCTGTTCCAGTTTCTCAAAAAATCTTTAGGATCAACTAAACTTCTCTTAAGTGATCGTAAAGCAGTGACTGCAAAATGGAAAAGAATCACCTAACAGAACAAGATGGCTAGAACTAAAATTTGTTGGAAACAGACAAATTTTGGAAAGTGCAGTCACACACCTTCAGAAGGGTCTGTTCGCTGTGCATCGGCAAGAAGAAGAAGAAGAAGAAGCAGGCAGAAAAACGCAACAAGGAGCGGATATAGAGAGACTCTCTGAGGCAACAACACCATGATGCGTGGGAGAAGGTAACTGCATAAGATGATGATGAGGATATCAAATACTAGTTGAGTAATATAAAAGCGCTGATTAATCAAAATCCAAGGTGCTCTCTCGTATTTATGGCAGAAAAGGACACAGCAGCAGCAACTAAAATTCAACGCCAAGCATTCATTAACTAACTCTAGGACAAAGATCATTTACCTCAAGTCTTTGGTTAGATCAAGTCATGTTTCCAAAAAAAAAAAGGCAGATGTAGATAAGAGGAATCGGCGTGGAAATCTGCAGAAACCCTAGAGACCGGAGAGAAGTCAAAATAAGGAGGAAACAATGCAGATCAAATGAAAGGGGATAATTAACAATCAATCATTATTCATGGGGGAAATGAAAAGTAATCGACAAGGACCATCTTGTGGGTTTGATTTTTCTGCACAGCGATGGTGGATGTGGTGGGAGAAAGACGGCGACTTGACTTGAGACGCCCCCCACCATTAGAATAATATCTCTGGGAAAGCTTGAACCCTTTTTTCACTCGAGTGGTAAAATTTCATAACTGGGTTGACTCCCAGCCAGCAATTCGTGCCGTGCGACAAATTGAAACCCAGACGCGGTCTTGTTTGTGTTTGTGGTTGTGTCGTATTGTGGGTCCTCTTTCTCAATACAACAAGTCAACTCCTTTCTCAGTCTTTTTTAGAAGAAAAAAAAAAGAAAAGAAAAGCAGGCAATTATTATTTATTATAAAGTCTAGAATTCGAAAGATGATAGCTTTATTGGCTTTTTCCTCATTGTTTTGCTTATATAATACAATAAGTAGGAGAGAACGGGGAAGCAAACTGCACACCTAAAGAACTGAACACACAATAAAGAAGAAATATTATTAGCGGGGAGCGATGGAGGGGATGACGCCACTGACGAGTTCGTTAGCTGTGAATTGTGAGAATGTACTGTGGTTATTATAAGAGCCAAGCCCTGCAGCGAAGAAGCCTGAAGCAGAGGATTGCACCGACGGGCTTGAATATGGCTTCTCTTCCTTTGTAAACAGGTTCTCGAGCTCCCTCACGATCTCCAGCATCCCTGGGCGCTCTACTGGGTCATCCCGGCAGCATCTGATGGCCAGCTCCATGAATCTCTTCACCCCCTCCTCAGAGTAGTCCTGCCCCATGCTCTCGTCTATCACCGACAACATCATCCCGGCTTCCCACGCTTCCTTCACCTCTCGGACGATGTTCCTCCCGTGTGAGATTGGGCGCATTCCTGTCAGAATCTCCAGAAACACAATCCCCATGCTGTACACGTCACTCTTCTCTGTCAGCCTGTGGCTCAAGTAGTATTCTGGATCCACGTATCCCTGTTTAAAATTATATTTACGTTAGAAGCATCTTTATTTATTAGTTAGTCCAAAAAGAAGAAGAAGAAGGATATAACTTATTATTAGGAACAACGACATACAGGGGTGCCTTTGACGATGGTAGTTACGTGATCCCTTTGCACACCTCCACCGTCTAGTGCTATGAGCTTTGAGATTCCAAAGTCTGCCACTTTAGGGTTCATCTTGTTGTCCAGAAGAATGTTGCTGGGTTTGATGTCTCGATGGATTATTGGCGGGTCCGCCTCTGTGTGCAGATACAATATCCCCCTCGCTGACCCCAGTGCTATTCTCAATCTTAGCCCGAAACTCAGCGGCTCTCTGAACCTCGCTGCGTTCATTGGATAGAGAACATATTTATAACATCACAAAAAATTTCAAGATTTAAGGATGTGGAGGTGTGATCTTCTTCTTAATTCTTTTACCAGAGAGTGCGTCTTGAAGAGAACCGTTGGGCATGAACTCATATACCAACATCTGAAATAGTGTCACATAACAAGGCCAGTTTGACACGTACGTTTTGACAAGAGAATAAACAAACAGCATGCATGATGAGTTCTCGTTCACCTGTTCTCCTTTCTGATCGCAGTAGCCAAGCAAAGAAACAAGGTTTCGGTGGTGTAACCGTGAGAGCAACTCGATCTCTGTGTAGAACTCTTTTTGGCCCTGAAGAGATCCTTGCTCTGCACGTTTGACCGCCACAATCAGGCCACATGGTAAATGCCCTCTGTAGACCTTCCCATAGCCTCCTCTGCCAATCTGAGACAGGTCACTGAAACTGCTTGTTGCTGTATCAAGTTCCATGAAATTGTAACCCTTCACGCTTTCCATGTTCATTGGAGATTTAGGGACTAAGCCAAGGGAGAAATTAAGATAATGGAGAAAGTAAATAAGTAAATCTTTTAATTAGTCTGTTGATTCACAAACATAAATTGACTCTCATCACTTACTCGGCTCTTGTTGTTGTTGGACATGCTTAGCTTTTCTCTTGATGAAGAAGAGGAGCAATGCTAGAAAGGATAAGCCAAGGAAGAAAGCAATGGTTCCTCCTACAATGATTCCAATTTTGACACCTTTGCTCATTCCCGACTTACTCGGGTATAAGTTGAGAGTAACTACATGCATGCAACACACACAAAACTTTACGTACTCTTTTGGTTCACACAATAGGATTTTGTTAAAGTTGCTGAGTAGACAAGACACTATTATTATACTATTACCGTCTTTGTAAGGACCCAGGAGGTTGATATAGATAATCTCGTAGGGGCCAAGAGAATCGTCGGTATCCAGCGAGAAAGTTGCAAAGAAGTCAACAATGCGTGGAAGCTCCGTTGAGTTGAATTTACTGTTCAAATCTGGAAAAACCTTCATGTTGATGGCTAGCCTTGGACCCGATTGCCACGAGAATGATTCAATAGACAGCTGATAGAGATTTATCCCGAGATTGGATGCCACATCGAGCATATAGGCCACTGTGTAAGGTCGAAAGTCAGAGAAACTTGGACTCCTAAGCCGAAGTCCAATCCCAATTGGTGCAGCGCAGAAACATGGAACTGGAGAACCAATCACGTATTCGTAGTTTTCGCTCACGGGGCAGGATTGTCGTTTGCATTCTCCCGTGCTGCTCGAGTTGTCCGAAGAACTTCCAGGAGATTCCACCACGTCTACTGCTGTTGAGACGCCACAGAGATCAGCTATGTTTGGCTCATTTACTCTTGCACAAACTGGGTTTCCGTAAAGCCTGCTCATCACAAACAGACAAACGAACTGATGATTCTCTCTCTCTATCTATCTATTCACGTTACTAACTCTTTTGTCACATTTACCCCAAACTTACTTGACCGTGACATTGGAAGGAGGGTTTAGAACGTTTGACACATTTGTAAACAAGTTGTACCTCAAGTCCCTGCAAGTTGTTCCGATTAACATAAGAAAAAAAAAACAGCACTAATCTTGTTTAAAAATTGATCATCAATGTCTTCTGTATATATGCTGACAGGATCAGTTTCGCCTCTGCAGTAAAGCTAATCTTCTCCCATATCACAGGAATCTCCCCGCTTAAGTTGTTGTTCTTCAGAGACCTGAAAAAATTAGATAACCAGTACTCTTTGTCTTCTTTTTTTGTTTTCTTCTCCTTGAGTTATTATTAACAAGAGAAGAGACAGAAGGTGGATCTTACAGTCTCTGCAAACGTGCAAGGCCTGAAAAATTTGAAGGGATGGATCCGTTGAGCATATTGTTGTACAGGTTACTGCATACAATAAACAAGTGCACTACTTCATTTTGTATGTAACGACATATATCCATTTTCTTGACTTGGCTTTGAACCTACATAGTTGTGATGTTCCCAGAAAACCTCTTGTTGGGAATCTCTCCTGTGAGTTTGTTGGAAGATAAATCTCTGTATAAGAAGAAGCAGAGAAAAATCATCAGTGACCAACATACCATGGAATAATGCTAATTGTCTATTTTTCTCCTGTTTAAGTGACTCACAAGTAATAGAGAACCGGTGATCTGCTCATATCAGGAACGGGTCCTTCTAAATTGCAGTTTCTGAGACTCCTGTTTATGGTGTAACCAACCAAATCAGTAAGCAACAGGAAGAAAAAAAACTCAACTATGTTGTGCTTCTTACAGTTTGACGAGATTGGGTATCTTTCAATAGGAAGATGGGATCTCTGTCCCAACAAAGTTGTTATTGTCCAGTTGTCTGTAAAGAGCAAATTAAGTTGAACTTGGAAGAAAGTGGGTCGCCTCTAATAAGAAGTTGGAGACACAAACTTACATAATTTTTAAGCTTGCCATCTGAGAGAGCTCAGGTGGAAGATATCCAGTTAGCTTGTTATTGTCCATCAAGCTGCAAAAAGAAAAAGTTGAGCCGCACCACAAGACATATCCATGGGAATTAATTAGATTTGAATACCGATCATGATCAAGTTTTACATGTAATCAAGAAACTTACAAGTGCAGAACGTCAGATAAGGAAGAGTACTCAGGGGGAATCTGACCCGTGATTGAGTTGTTGTTCATGTGGCTAAGCAAAGAAAAGTACAAGTGATGTCAAATTGGGGTTTGTTAGAAGAAGGAAGAGGGAAAGGGAGATCTCTCACAAGTGCTTCAGTTTTTTCAGATTTGCTAAGGACGTTGGAAGGTCTCCGCTGATGCCGTTGTAGTCTATCTGAAGGATTAAGAGATTGGAAAGAGAGCCGAGTTCTTGAGGCAAAGTCCCCGTCAGTTGATTTCCACTTAACAGCCTGCACCAAAAAAAAAAAAAAAAAGCTTTTAAGTGATGCGGTCAAACCAGGGGAAGTGCGAGTTGATGGAAAAAAAATGATCAAAGACTGCTTACAAGAAGATGAGATGAGTCAAGTTGCCTACTTCTGGTGGAACCTGACCCGTTAGATTGTTCCACATGAAGTTCCTGTGAATCAGGTAATCTATATTTTTTCAAAAATAAGACGCTCGGTTGGTAAACCAAAGCTCTGAGGAAAACATTGCACATACAATATGGTGAGGTTCGCTAGATGGCTGAGTTCAGGTGCAAGTGTTCCTGTGAGGTTTAAATTCAGCAACCGCCTGCGTCATTTGACCAATCCAAAGAAACAGCACGTAACATTCTCAACTTATTATTTGGTTTTGTCAATTTAAAACTACAGAAGAAGAAAATCTATAACGTACAACTCTTTAACATGAAGATAGCCATCGGAAGGATCAGCGATGCAGAAAACACCAGTCCAATTAGAGGCGCATGGATCCGTCTTTTTCCAGTCTTGAAGATGATTCATAGGGTCCTTCAGTTTGCGACGAACAGCGTGCAGAGCACTAACTGCAACCATAACAACATAAAAGACCTCATTAGCGGCACTCATCACTGTTTACACATACGGTGACTGCTCAGAGAAATATAGAGTACCGTACCATCAAGAGGATGAGTGATCTGTTGGGAATCCAGCAAAGACAAGCAACAAGAAGACAACACCAGCAGAACGAGGCCGACCGCACTCATAATCTCTTATATCTTTTTGTCAGCTTTGTTCTATAAACCAGATTACTATTTCTTTTGCTCAGAGATTACCACCACCTTGAAATGCTGAGAGGAATGATAATACCACTTTAAAAAGGACCAGTATATATGGAAGGAAGTTCAATACAGATGCAAGCAACGATGAGCTTAAAATACTCAAAACGGAACTGTCAATAACCCTCAAGTTGGTGGTTTTGCTGCAATATTTATATGTAAATACTGAGTGTTGGAACCGTTTAAAAGGATTTCTCCAAGTCTCTTCCTCCTCCCCCACCCCACCCATTGGGACTGGAGGAATTCTTTTGTGTTCCTGCAGTATGACAAATTCAAACTTTTATTTTAAACAGAAACAGCCCAATGGACATTATTACTTCAACCATATCCTCCTCCAACAGTTGACATTTGTTTATTGCTTGTTTTTTCTTCTCTCTTTTAAGAAGTAAATGTCATTACACATCATTGTCAGATCTACGTCTGTACATAAACACACAGAGATTACATTGCCTTCTTTTCTCTTGATAGACAGACTTTTACTAACACTGGGCACTTGTTTGAAACATTCTCGCTACAACAGAAATATCTTGACTTATTCATAACCCAAAGAGAGAAGATAAAAGTCGGAATCATCTTGACTTTTGGCTTGTTAAAAAATAATATGTAGTGACAGCTTTTTGTATCATATGATTAAATTGTGGAAACAGAAAGTTTCACATAATTATGATCATTGAGATAAATCAGAGGAAGCAAATATGCTCCAATAAGAGCACACCAAGCAGAAATTTGAGTAGAGAAAGTTGTTTTTAAAGGTTTTAGTTTTCTTCTAAGCAGAGTAATGTATCAGTGGTTAAGACATTAAACAAAAAAGATGCATTGACTCGGTCCTTTTGTCATTTGTTTGCTGCTAGTTGGTGGATAATGATCCAGGTTAAAGGAGTCGAACAGAGCGTGTGTTTTAGGTAGCTTGGAACACATGAATACTATGTTTTAAAATTAGGGGTGGCTCCTGAGTTTATTATATATCTCGTGGAAAACCTTGCAAATACTGGATTGCCATTTCTTATTAAATATTCTACAGGAAACTGACTTAAAGAAGGGCAATAACACAATATATCTCCGGATTTTGGTTCTTAAAAACTTACAACTATATTTGTTTATAGTAACTTTAGTGTTTTTTTCTTCAAGAAGAGTACACAAAACAAACTTTAAAATATTATTTATCATATAATTCTTGAAAATTTGGAAATACTTGCAAATAATTCACAGACTCACAAATAGCAAAGAATCTAGTAGGACAATTAACTTACGTAGCCACTTTTCACTTCCTCCTCTGCAATGATATTGAGGTAATGCAAACAAAATAGTCGCATAAGAGGTCATGATTTTCCATTGATGTCTTCGTGCAAAAAATGATGAGTTTTCATGCCTCTGATCCACCTTCAGCTTCCACTTTCAGTTTGTCGGCTCCACTACTGGCGGAATGCAATCTACTTTATATCGAAGAGTCTATTCGACAAAGATTTTTTTTAAAAAAAGAAAAGACAAATAAAACAGATCCTCATTAGTGAAAGCAATGGGAAAGAAAGTTAAAAAAAGGATACTAATTCACTTTATCTCCCGTAAAATGTAACTATCATTCTACCTTTTTGAAGAAAGTTGAATACGAATTATCCCAAACAAGTTTGTAGTTTCCAGCCATTAGCGTAGAGAAGTTTCCCTGCAGGAACAAACATAGCTGATCCTGAAACGATGACACTAAACAACACAGCTATGCACATAAAATAACAGCTAAAATCCTAAAGATAACTCATAAGTTTCCCATAAAAGAACTACTTATTAAACAACCCAACTAGAAAAAAAACTCACAAGCTTCCACATATAAAATTATGACATTAAACATTAAAACATATATGCACATGGAACTCACCTGGTCAGCTTCATACCGATGGTAAGGTAATATAAGCTGCAACCAAAAAATAAAAAATCACACCTCAGAATTCAATATCTTAAAGAGTGAGACAATGTGTGAACTATATTCTACTAAAGTTTAATGAGAGTTTAGAAACTAATAAACGCACTCACAGTCTTTTCCCCTGAAGCACTTATGTACTCCACGCAAAATCCAATATCCTGGTAAATATAATTTGGAATTACAACAGAGGACCAGCCACAGAAGGTGAGAGAACCTAGCTTAGAATTTATATCAAATCCCCTATCAAGACACAACAGTTCTTGTCTGCCTTTCACATTATAGATTTACAACATAGATATATAGGCTTTCAACTAAGTGCAAAAATAAAGCTAACCAGATTCTAGCCAAAAAAACATCAGCATATACAATGTTATATCGGTAATAGGGCGGACAGAGACAATCTGTGATACTTTCGACTTGAAATCCAAAGAAAAAAAAACACAATTTTCATGAATCCTCAAACAATCACTGTAGTAGCTTCTAAGGGAAAACAACCTAGACATCCCTATGGCTATAATAATCAAACAAAATTCTCAAGAGGAGAGCAAAACCAAGCAAGAAAAGCAATCAAATGATTTAAGGTTATATAGTGGAGAAACAAATTGAGGTTCGAAAAGCAATACCATGCTAATCTTGCCTTGCACCAAAGAAAAATCCCAAGCAATATACGAATTTTCGGATTCCACCATCAATGACACCTAGAGAAACAACAACAAACATCAATCAATGATATACATACACATATATAATCATCCATGTACTTGTGTAAGACTCGAATGCAAGTGCTTATTGCTTAATGCTTTGAGTTTCATAGTTTCATATATGCCAACAGAAGTCGTGGATACCACACACTAATGTCATTAACATCACTTTTCACTTTTTAAACACTAACAATTCCAGACGGAACTAGTGTAAAGAGTCTAAGAATGGCCAAACATTCAATTTCATTCATAAACAAAAGCATCTGAGGGGAACATGTTACCTCATAGGTTCTCCCAGCTTGAACGATTATCTCCTTGTACTCCTCATTTTCCCTAAGAAGTACACACTCTTAAAGCATATATAATGAACTATAGAGACAATCTTGTGAATGATGGAAGCTAACCTTGAGCCCAATGTCCCAGCGGTATCTGCTGAAATGAAGAAGGGGGAATTGGCAAATACATCGCTGGAAAGACGCAAAGTAAAACGTTAATTTTTTTAATATTGATAAAACCAATGCCTAAAGACGTCTAACGTAAGTAACGTTGGAACTGTAGAAATAAAAAAATTTAATCAAAAATGAAGATAACAAAAAAAAACTAATTAGAGAGAATGTCTAGTAACGACATCGTATTCTATTAGACTTATTCCAAAACTTAAAAGGAATGCCTTCACATACTAGCAACAACTTTAACAGATCCAAATCGGATTAGGAGATTAGAAAACTACTAAAAAGAAACAAAGGAAAACAAGCCTTAAAATAAACATCAGCGAAATTTTCGTGCAGCAAGAAAGTGTCAAAAGTCAACTTCCCCCAACGTTTGTGTGATCCAGCACATCAGTACCACGACTCTAGAAAGGAAGATGATACCTGATAAACGTGATGAATCTTTCAAACTCAGATGTGTAGACGATAACAGCTTCAGACAGGAGATTCATTTGGTTTTTATTCCTGCCCATCGACATATAACAAAATCTCACAACCTCTAAACGGGAAAGTTCACAGAGAGTTTTCATGAACACGTGAAGCGCAACGATTATTGACTTGTGTGAATTTAAGGAAATCTAAATTTATCAACAATAAAATAAAAAAAAAAGGGAAAATAAAATAGAACAATCTTACAGTTTGAAAGTATCATATCTTTCCCAAAGAAGTGTTAAGGAAACCCGGATTGCCGTCACCATTTTTGTGAGATTGTATAGGTGAGGTCCATAACGTTCTCGTTGTTCTTCCATTGGCCTTTGCACAAGAAGATCAGTTCTATCAGCTAAAGTTTTTTATGAAAACTGAAAAACACTCATTGACTTGTTTATTTTCGTATGAGGACATGGTACGTACCCATCATCATCATTTATTTGTCGAATAAAATCCAACAACACCTACCAATGGATGAAAGGAAAAGAATCAACAACTAAAGAAATCATTCTATGCAAGAATGGGGAAGCCCACATGGCAAGAAATAGTACACTTACCTGTGGAACTCCTACCAAGTACTTGACGAGAGTTTTGTAGACACCGGTGGCAGAGCCTAGCTGGGCCAACTGTCTCCTCCTAGAAAATAAAAAAAACATGTCTCTTTAAGATGCTACATACATCTACAAGCAAGTAAATAAATTAACCCAAATAAGAAGAGGGATCACCGCTCCATCTGCTGCTTCCAAAGAAGAGCATATGTGTCGCGTATGCTCCCTCCAGAGCTAACCAACGCATCAACCTCCGCTTGTTTGTTCCTCTCCGACCTCTCTTTCTGCTGTCTGATAAGCGTTCCACGGAAATCTTGAGGCATGTAGGTCATAACTGTAGAAAGAAGGAAATCAATACATAGTCACTATGAGGCTGTTTCTCTCTCTCTCTCTATGTATAAAATAAAAACAGTGTGCTGCTGTAGAATTAACCAGTGCTAAAAATGCGCTCAGAGTTTTTCGACTGGAAGGAAATCATAGCAGTCAGAGCTTTATCAAAATTGTCCTTGAGATGTCTCAAAGTGGAAGATAATTCAGCATCTTCGGATGTGCAAGGTTCCCGAAGCTGAAACAAGAGAGAAAGAGAGAGAGAGATGTTGTCACCAAGAAGAAGAGGAAGGGGGAGGCTTAGGTTGGGGACAAAACGATTCACCTGAACAGGCCACCGAGATGGTTGCAGAAGAAACAATATCTCCTCCATCTGCTCCCTATTTTTCCACATATTCTCATCAATTTTGTGAGGAGGCTCTCGGTTCGCTTCCTCGATTAGGGAAGCTTCCCCTATAAAGAGGAGGGAACGATATGAGGAAATTAAAAAAAAAAACAAAAAACACACACACACACAGCAGTATTAGTGATATAATGGAACCTTGTGAAGGAGGAGATTGGAGGGCTAGTAGCTGAATAAGCGAAGCCATGTCAGAGTAAAGCCGAGAAACGTCGTCTGAAAGAGGAGGAAAAGGATATTTGTCGTAATAAGATGCTAGAAAAGCCCTGGTGATGGGCACAAGCCCTTCCGTCGAAGCCATCTTTAATATCCTTTCGCGATCTACTCACTCACACTCTATACCCTTGGTCTCTCTCTCTCTCTGTCGGCGAAGAGAAGAAGACCAATTCAGAAGATGGAAGAGGAGAACGAAGACGATGAAGGATACTCGGTCTTTCCACCTAAAAGGGCCTTTTCTAAGCCCATCTGTTATTCTCTTTTCTGGGCCCTTTGTTAATAAAGGATTGGGCCATAATATATTGGAGAGTGGTGGTCTCAGCATACCTCTTAAACATAATTAATAGCTTGTGTTTAATTTCTGATTGCACAACCCTTCCTAATACACACTTATTTGAGCTCTGTTTTAGCTAGCTATTACGACTTACGAGTGTCCAAAATTTGCATGTGACATGTGATATGCATGTGATTTCTGAAGATATACGCGGGCGACCAATAATTGATGGGTTTAGCTAGCTATTACGAGTGTCCAAATCCAATTACTATATTATTAAAGACTCCGATTTAATTGTATCACTAACCTCCGGATCTCAACCAGAGCTTTGATTTGATCCGACGAAAATAAAATATATATATCCTCTCGACAAATACTATATGTATATCGTTGTATTATGTGTGTTCACATGCACATATATGCTCTCGAATGCATGTATGCTGTGAGGTGTGAGCTGCTACTTAGGCTGTATCGATGTGAATCTATTAAATTATTGTATGTTAACCAAACAATCAATGATGAGAATTAGGAGCAAGAATCACATCTTATATATATAGGTAGTAAATATGAGCTTTGGGAAGTGATCTGATGATTAGTAAGATGGACCCAGGAGAAAATGAGGTGGTATTGATGAATGAAGCCATGGATGGTGATGAATCTTTCATTGAAATCAAAATCAACCAACCAGCAACTGGAATGAGCATATCTTCTTCTTCTTCTTCGTCTTTTTCTCCTTCTCCAAGTAATGAAATGCAGACGACGGCGATCTTCTCATCAGCCTCTAGCTGCTTCTCTGCATACAGCAGCGTGACGACGAAGTTGATGATGAAACTGGGGTGTTTGAGTGTAGTGGGGGTCATAAGGGAGAAAGTGAACGTGGGAGAGAAGTGGGTCCTCAAAGTTATTCACGGACGACGAAGCAAGAGCTCCCTTCATTACTACTGCGAAGGCAGCACCAATTACAGCGAGGAAACATTAACGGACGACTCCCTCACGGCAGCCATCGCGTACTGCAATGCATCCTCTCTCTCCCGTCTACAAACTTAATACTCTTTCTATAATTGTTGTTATTGTTGGCTAGAGACAAGATTACTAATGTCGGTAATCACATAAGAAACGGATATTTGGGTATTGGTTCTCTATTGGTATCAGTATCATGTATCAAGTCGTTTAATATTTATCCCTTAAAGAATACTCTCTCTCGTATTGCAATGTGTGATAACCAAGCAAGAGACCTTATAACGAACTGGACACGTCGAAGAAGGAAGATATGGACCGTATGGTTCACTCTTCATACATAGCCAATGTGAAACATTAATTCATGCTTCCCAAGTCCTTTCATGAGTAGGCTAGTTTATTTATCTTCGAAGTTTGACATTGTACTTAATTTACCACCGAAATACCAGCACTGGAGTAGTTCTAGACGAGAAAAAAAAAACATTTTTAAAAGGTTAGAAATAATACGGCAACATTCAATCTCCAAAATCATATTGGATGTCAAAAAAAAAAAATCAATATTAATTTTGAGTGTATTACGATAACAATATTAACTACAAAGTTACATAGGTATTATAGTGCTATGGATTTAAATTTTTGTGTGTTGCAGTTTGATTATGGATATGAATATGCACAATTATAACATTTTTTTTTTGTTCAAACCATAATTTCATTCAAGTTCAAAGATAACAAGGTTCATTTACTCATCCACACACGGAGAGTTCTTCAAAGCGTAAAGTGACGATTTATGGATATGAATATGCACAATTATAACATAACATTTATATAAACTTGAATATCTTGAATCCGTATTCAATCCTACTTGTATGCACAAATTGTAAAACTTTAGGTATGGTGATTGATGATGAGGACTATGGATAGAGAATGTTGTGTAAATTCTCAGGGAGAGGTAATAATAGAGCAAATGCCCATCCTTTTTTTCTTTCCTCACTCACGTTTATCTCTATATAAGTAGTTAAAGACTCTAGGTCACGAAGAGGATTCTATCCTGCCAATTATCTAATATGCAAATCAAGAGGGCCTAAATGGCCGAGAATTGGGGTTTCCTTTGAGTTAAAAAGGTAATCGCTTGGGAATGCACACAAATTATTCACTGAAGTGAAGATATTTCCACATTGAGACTGTAAACGAGTGAGTATGTTTTGATTAACATGAAGGACAAAACTCATTGCCAATTCAGATTCCGGTGAGTTGTCTAAATAACCACTGCATTCTTTCTTACGATCCTTGTGGGTCCGTCTTTAATAGTAGTTGTGTATCAATTGTCTCTCCTCCTCTTGCTAAGCTGTAAAACTTTAAAGAAACCGAAAAAGCAACACATATTAAGGGAAATTAGACAGACACTTACTTGAACCTAAACTATGGATGGCGTATAGAAAGAAGGAGGCATGGGATCGGAAAGTTTGCAACTTTAAAGGACGATACTGATCGCCTTCCGCCGTCAAGGAAAGCATCACTGCCTGCCGCTCTAGCCTTCCCTGATTTTGACCATCCCAGATCTAAGGTTTCTACCCTCAACTGATTGGTTTTGTCTTTCCGATCCTCCGCTCTTAGAATATCGATAGTGAAACCAATTTGACCAATGCTTTGAAGTCTGAGATTTGACGACTCAGACAATCACTTCCGACTCTGTTACAAGTTACAACTTAACTTTCTGAGCTGATAAAACAAAACAATGCATAACTGAGGTCGAATCTAGTGATTGTGTAGGTGATATTGATGCAGGTGGCGAGGGCGACTGCTGCTAAAGCAAAACTACTACTCCATGAGTTGAAAAATGTGAAAGCAGATCTTGCATTTGTGAAAGAGCGCCGTGCTCAGCTTGAAGAAGATAACATACATCTGAGGGAGAACCACCATGGGAAAGGAAGCAACCCTGCAGTGCAGAGGAAGATTTGGTAAAGAATTGAGTGATCTCATTTCCAAGTTTGGTTGTTGCTGCTTGCCCTCTAAGGCTCTAACTACTCCGTGGGGATGTTGTTGTATCAGATCCGGCTCCAGCTTGAGAGCCTACTAGCAGAGAAAGCACGGTTAGCTCATGAGAGCTCAGTGTACCAAAGGGAGAACCGGATCATAAAATACCACCAGCTCACAATGCAAGACGAAGGCAGTGACGAGGTAACACACAAGTCTACCCTTTTGTACCCACTTTGATGGCTTCACCTGTGAAGCTCAGACACTCTCCGAATGAAGAAGAGCTTATTAAAGAGATTCTTCAAGTAGCTGATAATCACATCCTTGAGAGCTATGGAGGAAATGCGTTTGCGGATTCTTGAATTTCTTTTTTTTTTTTTGCGCAAACTATACTTGATTAAACTTAAAATAAACAACAGAGTACTTCACTCATCCAACATAGGAGAGCTAGAAAGGGAATGTAATGCTGCTTTTGCAAGAGAGTCAGCCAAAGTATTTCCCACACGCGGGATGAATTTAAAGGAAATATTACTAAAAGAGTTGGATAGGGAATGGATATCAAAGAGAATTCCTTGAATCCAAACATTGTTCTTCTTGGTGTTGATGAGAGTAATGAGGCCTTTAGAGTCAGAGAAGACTTCAAGGGAATCAATACCACAGCTTGCTGCCGAAGAGATTGCAGCCTTTAACGCCAAGGTCTCTGCTACAAGGGCAGAGGAGACTGAGCGGCGTGTTGAAGAGTATGTGCCTGCTGGTGTAGCCAAAGTGTCTTTGAAATGCCATCCCATTCCACAGTTGCCAGAGGTTGAGTTCCATGCAGCATCCGTGTGAACACTCCATGCGTTGTTACCTGTAAATGGAGAAGGTAAGACCAAATCCAAGTTAGCTAAACTTTGGTGAGGCTCCACAATAAGTGGCACTGGTTGTTTTTTGTTGGAATCAATTGCTCTTTTCCAAGCTCTTGAATCCTGCAAGATTTTCAAAACAGTTTCTTCCACAGAGTACTCTTTATTCTCAAAGAGTAGCTTATTTCTATTTGTCCATAGGGTCCACAAGACCCAAGGGAAAATAGGAACATCGCCTAAGCCTACAGGAGGGAGAGAGATTATCCGAGAACAGCTATTAAGTAGCTCTGAAACTGAGTTTGGTGCTTGTATTAGTGCAGATGGTAGGTGGAGACAGGGTAAGAGATTCCAGACACGAGTTGCATATGGACATTGGAGAAGGACATGAATCTCTGTTTCCCGAGCACCACATCTCTTGCAGTTCGTGTCTACATCAATTCCTCGGTTTTGTAACGCAGGTCCGACTGGTATTGCACCTATATTTGCTTTCCAGAGGAAATGCCGTAGCTTTGGGGAGGTGTTAACAGACCAGATCCTCTTCTTCCAGTCGAACTGGTCGTTTGGGTCAGGGTCCGAGTTGATCTTTGTTAGCGCATAACCAGACTTCGTGGTGTAAGCTCCACTTTTATCATTCAACCAAACGAGTTCATCTTCCATATTGCATTCGCTGGGAATGATGGCTTTAATGGTATCCTCATACTGAGGCAGGTGTTCCCTAATGGCCTGGAGATTCCAGTTTGTAAAGCCCGGTAGGAACAGGTCCGCTACACAAAGGTGAGAGTTGTTTCGAGTTGGCGGTCCCATGGGCGTTGTTGGCTTGTCAAGTTGGAGCCATGGTTCAGACCAGATGCCAATGCTACGCCCATTCCCCACTAGCCATCCAAGTCCCTGTCGGAGGACCTCTCTACCCGCCAGTATACCCCTCCAGCCATGAGATGCCGAAGTGGGGGCAGAGGCGTGAAGGAAGCTAGTTCCTGTGCAGTACTTTCCCAGAAGCGTTTGAGCTAGAAGAGACTGAGGTTCCTTTAGGATTCGCCAGGCTATCTTAGCAAGGAGAGCGTCATTGAATTGTTCTATTTCTCTAAATCCTAGTCCTCCTGCACTTTTTGGTCTTGTAAGTCTCTTCCACGAGATCCAACAAAGCTTGCGGATCTCTGGTTTGGCGTCCCACCAAAAGCGAGTTAGTATGCTCTGAATTTGTTTGCATAGGGACAGGGGTAGCTTGAAACAAGACATCGTATAGGTTTGTAAGGCCGCAAGGACTGCTTGGAGAAGAACTTGTTTCCCAGCTCCGGATAAAAATCTCGTGGTCCAACTCGTAGACTTCTGTCGGATCCTATCAATCAGGCTAGCAAACACATCTCGTTTTTTCCTTCCAAAATGTTCTGGCAGGCCTAAGTACTTCCCCATGCCACCTTCGTTTTGGATATTGAAAAAGTTCCTTACTCGTGTCTTCACTTCGCCGGGGGGTTTTGCTGAGAAAGTTATTGCCGATTTGTCTAGATTAATGCATTGGCCGGAGGCATTCTCATACAGGAGCAGAATACGCTTTAGTGCTTCACAGCTGGCCACATTAGTCTTTGTGAAGAACATTGTGTCGTCAGCAAACAGCAAGTGATTGATAGGCGGGCATCCCCTTGCAACTTTGATTCCGGATAGACTCCCATCACGCATTGACTTGGCGCACAAGCTCGAGAGTACTTCGGTACAAAGTATAAAAAGATAGGGAGACAGAGGATCTCCTTGTCTAATGCCTCTCGAAGGAATAACTTTTCCTTGAGCCGTCCCATTCACCAAATAAGAGTATGACACCGTTCGGATGCACTCCATAATCCATACAACCCATGTGTCATGAAAACCAAGCTTTGTCAACACTGCCTCTACGAAGTTCCATTCTATCCGATCATAGGCCTTGCTCATGTCGGTTTTAACCGCCATTGAGCATCGTACCCTCGCTCCGGAAGTTTGGAGGTAGTGGAGAACTTCGTGGGTGATAAGAACGTTATCCGAGATTGCTCTCCCTTTGACAAAAGCCGATTGATTCATGGAGATAATGGAGTTGAGGATGATTTGGAGCCGACTGGTCAGAACTTTAGCAATAATTTTGTAGTGTGTACTACACAAGGCGATGTGCCTATAGTCGGCAACCCTTTTCGCTGCTCTAGTCTTCGGTATCAGCCTAACATGAGTCTCATTGAAACGAGCATTGAGCGATTTCGAGGTGAAGAAGCTTTCCACTTCTTTGGTAACATCATCTCCTATAATGTCCCAAAAGCTTTGGTAAAAACTTGCCGAAAAGCCATCCGGTCCCGGGGCTTTATCCGGATGTATAGAGAAAACCGCCTGCATTATCTCTTGCTTATCTGGAATCCTAATTAAGGCATCATTCATCTCAGAGGAGATGAGCGGAGAGAGGACCTCATCAATAACCTGTAGCGAGGTATTTTGCTGAGATGAGAATAGTCCCGTATAGTAGTCCGTGATGGTGGTGACTATCTGTTCTTCTTCAAAGACCGCCTGTCCGTCGGCCTTTTCTATCACAGAGAATTTGTTAATTGTTCTTCTCTCTCTAGTTACAGCATGGAAGAAACTAGAGTTACGGTCACCACTATGGAGCCATTGGATCCTACTCCTCTGTTTCCAAAACAGTTCTTCATCTGTGAAGGCTTTCTCCAGTTTAGCTGAGAGTGTTCCAATCTCTATCAGGTCCGGGGTAGCTTTTGAGAGTGCCTCCTCCAGCTTTGCTTGTGTGTCCATGATCACTTCTTTGTTGTTTAGGTTCTGAGCCTTTGTCCATTCCATAATCTTTCTCCTTATCCGACAGATTTTTGAAAGGACTGATTCATATGACAGTGATGTCCAATGTTCTTCCACTAGCTCCTTTATCTCCGGATTGTCCTTTCTGTCGAAACGAAAGAGTCCCCGTTTTCTTCTCTTGGTTTGGTTTAAATGGATCAGTATCGGTCTATGATCCGATCCTTCAAACCTCAAGTATTCACAGCATCCAGAGGGAAAGATTTCAGCCCATTTACAGTTGATCATGGCTCTATCTAAGCGTGACTGTATGAAATGGCTATATCGAGTCCCTCTCCAAGATAATGAGTTACCCGAATGTTGTAAATCCCACAGTCCCATTTGGGAAACAAAGCTTCTGAAAGCTAGAAAAGATCCTTCCCATCTCAAAGAGCCACCTATTTTTTCAGAGTTATCTAAGAGATCATTAAAATCTCCAACTATTAGCCAAGCTTCCTCATCTCTTCCTAAACCAACCTCTGTTAACTTATTCCAAAATTCTGCTCTATTTGCAGCACTAGGTGGACCGTATATAAACGATACAAACATAGATTTTTGTTGCAGAGTTATGGAAGTATCGATAATGTTGGGAGAGGAAGAAAGGATATCCACCTGAACGTCTTGTTTCCAGGAGAGCGAGAGGCCACCGCTAGTTCCGTTGGGAGGTACTGTGAAGTGGTATATGTATTCCGTTTGCTGGAATTTGCGGAGCACCACTTCATCTTGATTCATTGTTTCCATGAGAAAAATCACTTCAGGGGAAATTCGTTTTTTGAACTCCCTGATTCGCTGGCCTGTCAAGGTGCTCCCAATGCCTTGACAGTTCCAGCTGAGTAGCGCGAAGGAAGAGTGTTTGGACCTGACCGAAAACCCTTCCCTTTCTTCTTGATGCCTGGTACTATGGTTGTTTTCGGTGCTCCTGTCTGCGTTTGCGGATTCTTGAATTTATTATTTTGTTTCGCTCGTACACTTTCATTCATTCATTATTATTATTATTATTTTTTTTTATTACTCTTCCTTATTACAACTCTAACTAAAAAAAAAGAGAAACTCTTCTACTGGCTGTTAAATACAAGGCGCCAAGTAGATAAAAAAGTAACAGTGGAGGGGAGATTACTCTGTTCCCTAGATAAGATGTCCATCTTTGCCCAAAGAGCATCTCCAACCCCACTCTATTTTTCACTCTAAAATAGAGTTTAGAGTAAAAAATGTTCCAATGGTACTCTATTTTTCACTCTATAATAGAGTGAAAAATATGTTTACTCCAAATATTGAGTAAT
Source organism: Brassica rapa (assembly GCF_000309985.2). Classification (NCBI taxonomy): domain Eukaryota; kingdom Viridiplantae; phylum Streptophyta; class Magnoliopsida; order Brassicales; family Brassicaceae; genus Brassica; species Brassica rapa. Next base: position 137,146 of record NC_024797.2, read on the forward strand.
TTGTTTTTTTTTTGTTCATCACTCTATTTTCTACTCTAAAATAGAGTACCATTGGAGCAAACTCAAACTCTATTATAGAGTTACTCTATTTTAGAGTAAAAAATAGAGTAAGCCATTGGAGATGGTCTAAGAAGCTGTTGAATCTCCGTGAGAAGAGAAGCTGCCGGGCGAGAAGACTGAGAATGCAATCTAGAGTTACGCTCCTTCCAAATCATGTAGAGAGAAGCTTGGAAGGTGAGCTTTACGATCAGGTTGACGTTGCTGTCTCGAGTAGGCGCCTTAAGCCAGTTCAGAGCATCCATGAGCAAAGGTGGAGGGGACAGACGGAAAGCTGAGAAGAAGAATGCCCAAACCTCTCTGCTATAACCACAGTCAAAAAAGAGATGTTGTCGAGATTCCTCAGCAGAACTGCATAAAAGGCATAAAGGAGAGACCGCAATGCCCCAACGTCTCATCCTGTCCCTAGTTGACAACCTGTCCAGAGCCACCAACCAGGTAATGAACGCATGCTTTTGAATCCTTCGTCTGAACCATACAGATTTGTGCCACGACACTTCCGGAAGACGATCATATAAGTGATTCCATATGAGAGAGATCGAGAAAACCGTCCCAGGGGCATTTTCACCCACTCTCCACAAGAAGCAGTCCTCTGCCTCTGAGGCCACTATCTGTCGATGGTCTGGGAGACAGTTCTTAAGCAGACTAATAGTCGGGTTTCTTGATCTCGAGGAGTGTAGCCACCAATTTTCATTAACAAGAGCATCTCGAACCACTGCATTTTCTGGAAGGCCACTCAGCCTCGGACCCCTCTCATTAGTTAACTGATATAAAGATCCTAATGAGGTCCAGTTGTCGTGCCAGAAGCTAGCGGAGGTACCTGAGCCAACCTCACAGACCACAAAGGGTCGAGCTAGTTGTCTAAGCTTGCAAAGTGATTTCCAAATCCAACTTCCCGTCCTAGAAACATCAAGTGTCTAAGCTTTCATTCATTATTTATTTATACACGAAGAAATCAGGTTTGATTTTTTTCTTTTTCAATATTTGGCCAAGGAATATAAAAGGCGTTTTCATATTAAGAAACGTTAAGGTTTTGAACATGGGCCAATCTACACGATTACTCTACGTCTATAACTCGAAAGCGTTGGGCTCAACACATTAAACAGATGCTCATTCTTGACCTTATTGCTTGGGGGGGGGGGGGGGCATATGCCTGTAATTTAAAGTCATTGAGCTCAGCCTAGTTATACAGGTGCACATGATTCCTTATCAGTCGACGTAATATTTCAAGCGAAGAAAACAAGAAAACCCTAATTTGCTAGCAGTTTCAACTTCCCCCGTCTCTGTTTTTTTCCCTTCCATACAAGCTTAAGATGATAGAACAAGAAAACCCTAATTCATAAATTTACAAACTAGTTTTAACACCAAAAATCTAACTAGAGGGCCAAGAGAATCATATCTCAAAGCTCTGCCGTTTTCCTAACATAGTTGTCTCTTGTCCACCCTATTTTTTTTTTTTTTTTTTGAACGAACAAGTGATTATCATTAAGAAAAAGAGTTACTCCCCACGGGGAGGGTTTACAAGGGAAAGCAGAGCAGATTTAGCAAGAGAGTCTGCTTTAACATTGTTTAAACGTGGAATAAAACCAAATGAGATAACTTCGAACCTGCAACTTAAAACCCTAATATCAAACAGTAAGCTATGCAGCTCGATTGTTGAAGAGGACGAGTTGAGAAGGTTGACGAGGGATTTCGAATCAGAGAAAATATTCAACCGAAAGAATCCGTAAGCGACTGCGTCAAGTAGAGCAGCCTTTACCGCAAGGGCTTCAGCAACCAGGGGTGAAGCGACATGAGAGCGGTTTGAAGATCGGTGCTCAACAGAGACACCATTGGGGTCGTGAAAGACCCAGCCTTGTCCACTGTTTCTTGAGATGGGGTCCCAGGCTCCATCTGTGAAGCAAGCATATCCAGTAGAGGGTTGCTGCGGTAGAGGAGGCCGGTTGCGTGGAGAGCAAGTCTTAACAGGGGCTTGAGAGGCTTCTTCCCAGGACCTAGCATCTTTTAAAACTTTCAGAGATATCTCTGCTTCAGACCAAGACTTGTTGTCGAAGACAAGTTGGTTCCTGTTCTTCCAGAGATGCCAAAGAACCCAGGGGGCGACCGGAGTGGAGGCCAGGCCGGTAGGTGGGAGATTGGTCATTGTAGTGCAACAGAGTAGAAGCTCAGAGATGGAGAGGTCGGAGCTAGGGTCTGGTTTGTTCAGGGCCGGAATAAGATCCCATACACGGGCAGAGAAGGTACATGTCAAGAGTAGGTGGATAGGAGTCTCAACCTCTCCACAACGTTTGCATCTAGGATCGACTTGTATGCCTCTTGCTAGGAGAGCAGAGCCAACTGGAAGCGCCGCACTTTTGATCTTCCAAAGAAAGGACCTTAGCTTTGGAGAAGTCTTAAGGTTCCAAATGGTTTTTTTCCAGGGGAAGGGGTCAATGTTGTGGGGGTAAGAAGTGATTCTGGAGAGGGCGTAGCCTGACTTCGAAGTGTAAGAACCTGATTTTTCAAACAGCCATACCAACTCGTCCTCCTTGTTCAGGGAACTAGGGATGAGTTGTAGGATGAGATCCTCATAGAGAGGCAAGTGCTGGCGGATAGCTTGAATGTTTCATTCTTTTGAGTGTGGGAGAATGAGTTCATGGACTCGCATGTTCCGGTTGTGGAGGGTTGGAGGCCCCATTGGAATAGACGGAGAGAGGTTTGACAGCCACGGGTCCTCCCACACTTTCACAGACGCTCCATTGCCTATTGTCCATCCGAGACCTGTCAGTCTCTTGTCCACCCTAATACGAGCCAAATACATCAGAAAGCTTAAGAAAGCAGATTATGAAGCGTTGTCTCTCAGTTTCGGGCATATAATACCAATTAGTGTCGATCGAGAAGATCGAATTGGTACCTGAAACGTGGGCGGAATGAAACTCAAGATCCAAAGGTACGTGTATCCACCCGTTAGATCTAAAAGCCTAATCATTCAACGGCTACCAATTGATTACCCAAAAAAATGACCGTTGTAATTTGTAATTGACCCGTTGGCTTGGCTCCTCTTTATAAGAAGCCCTCTCTTCTTACCTTCTTTACAATAACCTCTCCAAATCTGCCAGACTCTTCACGAAGAGAAGAGAAAAAGTCCGTCGTTGTTGTTGTCGTAAAGCTTCAACCTATAGCGAGCACAAGTAATGGCGGAGACGACAGATTGGAGAGATCATATTCGTTCCGTTCCGACCTTTTGATTAGTTTCGTCAATGTTCTCGATCTCCGATGATGTTCGTATCTGTCTCTTTCAACACCGTAGCCTCTTGTTCTAATTCGACTTGTCATCATCATCATCATCATCATCATCATCAAGGGAGCAACTGCTATGACTCAAGTCACCAATTAATGCCTCCTTCTTTTGGTAAATTTTCATTTCTTCAATTTTTTTCTTTAAAACATTTTTCCTAAATCGGAAAACAATATTCTAATTTTTTTTATTTAGATTAAAATATTAGCAAAAGGGTTTTATATGATTGATTAATGAAGGTTTCCAAATAGTCTACAAATGCTTTTTCATATTTTTTTCTAAAAAGTATTTCGAAAACATCTTTTCCTAGGTTTTTCTTACTTTCTCATTCTTCCTCCTCTATTATCAACTCTCCAATTTTCTATTGTTGCTTCATTCCTTCATGCTTTCTATGACCGTGTGTGAAGGGAAGAGGCGTTCTCTTTATCATCATCAACGATCACCACGGCGAGTCACCACCACTGGAGTAGCAACCTTGTCATCACCGGAGGAGAGGACGTGCCATCGATAGCCACCATTGATTCGCTCGCAGGTGTTACGTAATGGATCCGAGAGTTGGAGACGTGAAGGAGTGACGAGCAACCGGAGCCGCCATGTTCCTCAACCCTCATAACCACCGGTTCTGGATCTGTACCACCGTGAGTTGTGAGTCAACGGAGGTGCAGCCCATGTGGCCTTAATTGTGGTTTGGTTAAGCCGAAGGAGTCTCAAGGATGTCAAGCGATGCCTTGTGCGTTTCTTGCGCAGCAAGCAAGTCATCCTTCGACAGTAGGTTTGACCTCATCGTCACTTTTATTTTAGCTCTTCCATGTCACGTATCCTAAATCTTAAGTTAATATGTGATTGTTTTTTTTGTAACTTTTAAAGATCATAATTAGGGCTTAGGGTTTGTATACATACATATATGAGATTAAGTTTAGGGGTATACGAGAGATTAAAGGGTATATGGGATTAAGAGATATTTGAGATTAAAGTGTATGTGAGATTAAAGGGTATATGGAATTAACATGTATATTTGATTAAAGATTATTTGAGATTAGGGATATTTTGAGACCAGGGGTACATGGGATTAAGAGGTATGTGGTATTAAAGAGTATTTAAGATTAAAGGGTATTTGAGATTTAAGGTTTATGGGAGGGGTATTTGAGATTAAAAGATATGAAGGATTAAGGGGTATTGGGATTAGGGGTATTTGGGATTAAGGAGTATTTGGGATTAAGGGTATTTGAGATTAAGGGTATTTTAAGGGATTTTTGGTTCATTGATTATATGTTTTGTATTATTATTTTGGAAGAAAAATAAATATTTAGTAAAACATATGTAAAAATTAGGAAAATATTAGCAAAATTGAAATAAAAAGAACGAAATTCTAATGAGAAAAAAAAGAAGAGGCCGAAGAAGCTGGATAATATCTGTTGATTTAACTAATATTTAGACTAACAAATGAATTCAAAAACATTAGTGAAATCAAAGGGTTGACATTGCCATTGTAATTCAAAAAAAAAAAACATTTAGACTAACATGGTGAGAATATGTATCTAGAAACGGCTACATACAACATAGTGCTTCAGCCACTTCTTGAGGCAAATGAAGTAAGTTATCATTGCAACAAACATACATATAGCGTTTACATAATATTGATGGTTATATTCTAAAAACGACATATGCAGACTAACATGGTGATCAAAATATTCAAACGGATGAAAGCATGTGGCTACCCATTGTGGTCAGTTTAATTATGACTATGGTGATGCGACATGGTATTGCTGCAGGGTCAAGCTCCCAGTATCCTCCTTCAGCTAGCTGTGTTGCTTTGTTCTCCTGTTTGAAGGCTGGAATCTGATGAGAAAACTTTCTGAAGGAGGATACTGGGATTTGCTGTAGCTAGCTGTGTTGCTTTCGTGATCCTCACATACTTGTTTTGTTTTTTTTGTTTTTTTTTTTTGATAACTGTAAATTATATAACCAAAATAAAATTTGTTACATCAGCTGCAAAAGCAGGGAACTTCTATGGCAAAAAAAAGTGAAAAACCAGTGAGAAGCTATATGTTTGGAACACCAAATTCAACTAGAGTTAGCTATAAGAAAACCACAAAGAGAGCAGGTTCCCACACCCTTTGTTATGTCTTCTTGCTAGTAGAGTATCCTTCGTTGTCCTGTCATACTTGTTGGCATTTCGTTGTCACTGCTATAAACAGCCCATATATGCCCACCTTTTAACTTGTCTACAGCTCTCATCTTCTTGAAGTCGAAGGCTGACTCAGCTTTTCCTCTCGTTGTCTCACTATCTGTCTCCAAATTAACCGCTTCAGCTTGAAATATTGCTTGTGTCAGTGCTGTCGGGTCCAGTTAAAACTAATGAATTATTTCAGTGGATCAAAATGATTCCTGGTCTAACCTTCCTAGAGCTCACTTCCTGCTCTTGTGGAGCTTTGTCACCCATAACCCTGCACTGCATTTGCAACAAAGCTCTTTGCCTCTCTTCCTGCAACAGTAACTCAATTACATCATTAGGTTTTAAACCTGTAATACGTGCTGTCTTGTAATGAATCTTGATAAAACACTATACTTTTGATCTCTGAAGATCTAATTCTGCATTCTTGCAATCATCTTCGTACTGACAACTTGAATGCACACTAGAGTTTAGGATTTAGCAATTTTAGGGTTTAGGGTTTAGAATTTAGGGTTTTGATGGTTTAAAGTTTAGAATTTAGGGTTTAGTTATTTATTATACATATATAGAATCAACGGTATAAAAGTATTTTGTCTTTTAATGAAAAATATATTTTTAAAAATGTCTCATTAATGGTGGTAAACATGAATAATGATACGATAAAAGGGTATAATTTGTACCATTGATTCTATATATGTCTCATTAAAAATGTCTCGTTAGATCTAAAAGCCTAATCATCCAACGGCTACCAATGGATTACCCAAAAAATGACCGTTGTAATTTGTAATTGACCCGTTGGCCTGGCTCCTCTTTATAAGAAGCCCTCTCTTTTTACCTTATTTACAATATAACCTCTCCAAATCTGCCAGACTCTTCACGAAGAGAAGAGAACAAGTCCGTCGTTGTTGTTGTCGTAAAGCTTCAACCTTTCTGGCGCTGGGGCTGAGAAAGTTGGCCGACTGGAATCAGGTGCTGACGCTGAAGCTCATTTGGCTTTTGTTTGCAGCAGGGGGATCATTGTGGGTCTCGTGGATAAGGAGAAACAAGATTGGATCCGACAATTTCTGGGAGCTGGAGCCTCGCCGAGGAGACAGTTGGATATGGAAGTAGCTTTGTAAGTTGAGAGTGTTAGCTACCTACTTAACACAACAACAAGTCTCGGAATCGTTTCTGCTCCGTGTGAGAACTTCCACTCCCATTACTAAACAACAACAAGTCTCCTCCCTGCACAACAACTATGAGTCATCGGTACTCAAGAGAAGAAAAGAAGAAATGGATCCCGACTAGGAGTCAAACAATCCGCAAGCCCCCTGTTCAAATCCCTGAGATTGATACAGCTGCTCTGATTGAGGAAAACAAATTTACCCTTATTGGGAGAGTCACAAACCCTGCAACACAGAACACAAAAGCCCTTGTGGACTTCTTTCTCCAGCATTGGAATGTTTCTGGACGATTCACTGGAAGAGATCTAGGGCCGCTGCTCTTCCAGTTCCGTTTTGAAAACGAAAGAGACCTACTCACCATTCTCAACAAGGCACCTTTCCACTTCAAAAGATGGATGATTATTGTGCAACGATGGGAACCAGTCGTGTCTGAAAAGTTCCCGGCTTTCTTGCCTTTCTGGATCCAAATCAATGGAATTCCCCTCCATTACTGGGAAGATAAAGCTCTTCGAGCCATTGGAAAAGAGCTGGGCACTGTGGAAGACTGTATACCTACTCAAGCCCGAGTTCGAGTACTCATCAACGGTCTCAACCCATTGGAGATGACTAGAGATATCTCCCTACCCTCTGGAGAGATAATAGAGGTGGAATTTAGCTACGACAACCTGCAAAAACATTGCTTCAGATGCCACTCACTTTCCCATGAGAAAGATGATTGTCCTACTTCGGAGAACTCTAGGGAACGAGACAGAAGTCCTAATAGGATAGGTATTTCCCAAAGGAATACTATGGCTCGTCTGGATGATAACAGGAGGAGATATGAAGAAAGGAAAAGGTTTAAAGGGCACCAAGTCCAGCATAAGAGAGAAGCCCCTCCCTCTTACACAAGAAGAGACTACTATGAGGATCGTACAACAGATTCAAGGTACAACTCTCGACAGCATCAAAGCTATGCACCAGTGACCAGTGAATACCGGAGAGGTCGCGAAGACTACAACCCAGGAAGATCTTTCTCACGAGAATCTGGGGCCAGAGTGGGAGTAAAAAATAACCTCCACATATCTGATTCCCCCAGCAAAATGACAGAGCATGACAGAGACAGAGATGGAGTTGGTCAAATAACAGAGAAAAGACGAGCACCTAGCCATGACTCAGCCTCCAAAATACAATCTCCAGCCTTACAAGACCCTACTCCACACTCAACAGATTTAAGAAGGGCCCTTTCACGTAGAGAGGATGGAGAAGCTTCAGGAGACCAAGTGTCTTCAGGATGTCGCCCCATTAAGGAAAGACTGAGGCTACCTGAGATCCCTCATTCCACAGACTTAAGACGGTCTCTATCACTGAGAGATGATGGAAATGAGATGGGAGGCCAGACATCTGCGGACAGACCCCCAGCTAAACAAAGGTTATCATTGCCCTCTAATGGGAAATCTAGACTTGCGCAGCAAGGAACTTCTACAGGCTCTAGTCGCCTACAAGATATCGATATTCATTACCTGGAGGAGATCATGGAACCACCACGACTTGATTCCAGTCGACCCTCAGGCTCACGTCCTCCAGGAGTCATCCATTCACCCCCGCAGGAAAACTCTCCGATAAGAACTCTTAGTGAAGATAGGAGACATGTCTCTCTACGCTTAGGGCCGCAACCTGTGCCTAACCAGATGGACTCCCCTATGCAAGCCAGACTATCTGAAAGACCTGGAATTATCACTAGAAGCGTGGCCAAGAAGAAGGATGGGAAAATGCCACAAAAAAAGAAATATAACACCAGTCCGCTAAAAGGAGTTAGCATTAAGAAGAGAAGGGTCACAAAAACCCAAAGCTCCCCAAGAAGGAGGACTCAGACTGGAAACACAACAGCACCGTCTCAGCGTCAAGGCATCCGGAAGACCACCATCGTCCCTCCAATATCAAAGAAGCAGAAGGATTTTCGGGTAAACCCAAGCGCTCTTCCTTAGCGCTTCTCAGCTGGAACTGCCAAGGACTTGGGAGCACCTTGACAGGCCAGCGAATGCGGGAATTCAAAAAGCGAATTTCCCCAGAAATTATTTTCCTTCAAGAAACTATGAATCAAGATGAAGTGGTGCTCCGATTATTCCAAAGAACGGAATATACAAGCCATTTCACAGTACCCCCAAGTGGGACAGGAGGGGGTCTATCCTTGTCTTGGAAGCCTGAGGTTCAGGTGGATATCCTCTCCTTTTCTTCAAACTTTATTGACACATCTATATCCATGTTCCAAAGATCTATGCTGGTTACATTTATCTATGGATCACCCCGACAAGAAAATAGAGCACAGTTCTGGAACCATCTGACAGAACTAGGATTAGGACGCGATGAGGAAGCTTGGCTCGTAGTGGGCGACTTTAATGACTTGCTGGACAACTCGGAAAAATTAGGAGGACCTCTGAGATGGGAAGGGTCCTTCCTGGCGTTCAGAAGCTTTGTCTCTCAGACAGGCTTATGGGATCTCCAGCACTCGGGCAACTCGCTATCCTGGAGAGGCAACCGGTATAGTCACTTCATTCAGTCCCGTTTGGACAGAGCCATGATCAACTGTCGATGGGCTGAGGACTACCCTTCTGGGTGCTGCGAATACTTGAGATTTGAAGGATCAGATCATAGGCCGATACTGGTTCACCTCAGTCAAAGTCCTCCAAAGAAACGTGGACTCTTCCGTTTCGACAGACGTTTAAAAGATAAGCCTGAGATACAAGATTTGGTTGAGAAACATTGGACTTCAATGTCATATGAGTCGGTCCTAGTTAAGATATGTAGGATCAGGCGAAAGATCATGGAATGGTCTAAGCTACAAAACAAGAACAGCAAAGAGCTCATTTTGGAAACACAGACAAAGCTGGAAGAGGCGCTTTCAAGCCCTAACCCCGACCCGATAGTAATTGATACACTATCGCAGAAACTGGAAAAGGCATATTTGGAGGAAGAACAGTACTGGAAACAAAGAAGCAGGATTCAATGGCTCCACAGTGGAGACTGTAATTCTGCCTTTTTTCATGCCGTTACCCGTGAGAGAAGAACCATTAATAAGTTTTCTGTGATAGAAAACTCATTGGGTCAACCGGTGTTTGAAGAAGAACAAATAGTTCAGACCATTTCAGACTACTACACGGAACTATTCTCGTCGCAGCAAACACCCTCCCTCCATGTGGTGGATGAAGTCTTGTCCCCTCTCATCACACCTGAGATGAATGAGGTTTTGGTCAAGATACCGGATAAGCTGGAAATCAAACAGGCGGTCTTCTCTATCAACCCGGATAAAGCGCCGGGGCCGGACGGTTTCTCTGCAAGCTTTTACCAGAGCTTTTGGGACATTATCGGGGATGATATAACAGAGGAAGTCGGCTCCTTCTTCACGACGAACACCCTTGATGCTCGCTTCAATGAGACCCATGTCAGGTTAATTCCAAAAAACAGAGGAGCAAAGACAGTCGCTGACTATAGGCCAATCGCCTTGTGTAGCACTCACTACAAGATCATAGCCAAAGTACTCACCTCGCGACTACAACCTGTGCTTCAAGCCATCATCTCCAAGAACCAATCTGCCTTTGTTAAGGGAAGAGCAATATCTGATAACGTACTCATTACCCATGAAGTCCTCCATTATCTTCAAACCTCTAAGGCTAGTGTACGAAGCTCAATGGCGGTGAAAACCGACATGAGTAAAGCGTACGACAGAATCGAATGGAACTTTCTGGAAAGAGTCTTAGGGAAGCTGGGCTTTCACCCAATCTGGGTGGTGTGGATAATGGAATGCATCCGCTCAGTGTCTTACTCCTTTCTTGTAAATGGAGCAGCTCAGGGAAAAGTAACCCCCACAAGGGGTATAAGACAAGGAGATCCCCTCTCACCCTACCTCTTCATCCTCTGCACGGAAGTTCTTTCGAAGCTCTGCGATAAGTCTCTGCAAGATGGGAGAATGGCGGGTATTAAAGTGGCACGAGGCTGCCCTCCAATTAACCACTTGCTTTTCGCGGACGACACAATGTTCTTCACCAAAACAAATGTGTCTAGCTGTGAAGCGTTAAAACGCATCTTAACAGTGTATGAAGGGGCATCGGGCCAGTGCATCAACCTAGGGAAGTCGGCAATTACCTTTTCCTCAAAGACATCTAGCGAAGTGAAGACTAGAATAAAAGCTTTCTTTAACATCCAAAATGAGGGAGGCGTTGGCAAATACTTGGGACTCCCCGAGCACTTTGGGAGGAAAAAAAGGGACATTTTTGCTAACCTCATTGACAGGATCCGACAACGTTCAATTGGCTGGACAACGAGATTTCTATCAAAGGCGGGAAAGCAAGTCCTACTACAAGCAGTGCTAGCGGCTCTGCCAACGTACACTATGTCCTGTTTCAAGCTACCTCTCTCAATATGCAAGCAGATTCAGAGTGTCTTAACGCGCTTTTGGTGGGATGTAAAGCCATCAGTTCGCAAGCTCTGTTGGGTCTCGTGGAATAGACTCACGCGGCCAAAAGGGGCTGGAGGTTTGGGTTTCAGAGAAATCGAACAATTCAACGACGCTCTCTTGGCAAAACTTGCTTGGAGGATCCTGAAAGAACCCCATTCTCTACTAGCACAGACGCTGCTTGGTAAATACTGCTTAAACTCCTCTTTCTTGGAATGCACGGCACCCGCCTCAGCTTCCCATGGCTGGAGAGGGATACTTGCGGGAAGAGAGGTTCTCCGGCAGGGCCTGGGTTGGGTGGTGGGAAACGGGAAGGATATCTCTGTCTGGTCAGAGCCTTGGCTAAGTCTTGAGAGGCCAACGGCTCCTATAGGACCGCCTACCCTAGCAAATTCCAACCTATGCGTAGCCAACCTATTACTGCCCTCCTCCACAGATTGGAACATTCAAATGATCAGAGACCATCTGCCTCAATATGAGGAGGTTATTAAGTCCATTATTCCTAGCGACTGCAACATGAAGGATGAGTTGGTTTGGCTGAAGGATAAATCTGGGAACTACACTACAAAATCAGGGTACGCATTAGCAAAGATCAACTCTGAGGCTGAACCTTCTGACCATTTCGACTGGAAGAAGAGGATATGGGCCCTCAACACCTCCCCGAAGCTCAAGCATTTACTCTGGAAGGCAAACGTTGGAGCCCTACCCGTTGGAACCGCACTACAAAGCAGGGGAATTGATATTGATGATAAGTGCAAACGTTGTGGAGCAGTTGAAACAGAGATACATGTCTTGCTCCACTGCCCTTTTGCTACCCAAGTGTGGAACAAACTCCCCTGTCTCCATGCTCCATCTTCACTCCAGCAACCTCCCATGTCGGTACCGGATCTTCTTGATAGCTGTAGCAGAGTAATAACCTTGCCTCCGATAGGATTGGGATCAACTCCGATCTCGCCATGGGTCTTGTGGACCCTTTGGACTAATAGGAATAAGTTACTCTTTGAAAATAAAGAGTACACTGTTGAGGAATCAGTTCTGAAAATCCTCAAAGACTCTAAAGCTTGGAGAGAAGCTCAGGAGTCGAAAAAATGTATCCCGTTGCCACAGAATGTGGATCTATCTCGCCATGTGTCTAACCCCCATGTACCCCAACTCCCTCTTGTTGCAGGATCCTCGTGGAGCGTCTACTCTGATGCTGCTTGGGACTCTAGAACCGGAAACTGTGGTATGGGCTGGCACTTCAGCGACAGCATGGCTTCACCAGCAGGAAGTAACTTCTCAAAACGCCGCTCAGTCCCCTCAGCCCTAGTAGCAGAGGCATTGGCGTTAAAGACCGCAATCTCCGAAGCGGTCAACCGTGGCATTGATTCTCTTAGAGTGTTCTCTGATTCCAAAAGCCTCATCTCTCTGCTTGTTACCAAGAAGAACCACACTTGGATTCAAGGAACACTCTTCGATATTCACTATCTTTCTAGTTCTTTTAGTAACATATCTTTCCATTTCATCCCGCGTGTGGGAAATACTCTAGCTGATACTCTAGCGAAATCAGCGCTGCTATCCTTAATCAACTCTCCGTCTGTGGATGAGTAAAAACTTCTTATGTTTTCTTCTTTAGCTAATCAAGTATGGTTTTCGATCAAAAAAAAAAAGAGAGTGTTAGCTAGACCCTTTGTCTCATGCGAAGTGGGGTCTGGTAGCTTAGCTAGCTTCTGGTTTGATGATTGGACGGATCTTGGTCCCTTGTTTCACTTGACGGAGGGAAGAGGGCCAGCAGCTTCAGGTTTGCACAAGGAAGCGACGGTGGCAGAGGCTTTAGTGAATGGAGAGTGGTGGTTGAGTGCTTCTCGCAGTAGGAATGCTATAATCACTTTGCTGAAGCAATGTCTGCCATCGCCAGTTCCGATTGTGCTGTCATCGTCAGATGATAAGTACCTATGGAGAACGGGAAATGATTCCCCTTCAACTATCTTCTCTACCGCCAAGACGTGGTCCTCTCTTCACCCTCCTCTTCCTCCGGTTAGCTGGCATTCTCAAATCTGGTTCAAAGGTAGAATTCCCAAACATGCCTTCATAGCTTGGTTGGTGGCTTGGAACAGATTAGCTACTCGAGACAGAATGAGAGCTTGGGGTATTGAGATACCTCCGAACTGTCTCCTTTGCTCAGGGTGTGATGAGTCGAGGCAACATCTGTTTTTTTGACTGCGTCTACAGCTCTGAAATCTGGGCTTACTTCTGCGCCCGTACCCATGTCACTCCCCCAATTGTGTTTGAAGATTGTCTTAGGTGGCTTAAGAACTCTTCCACAGATCCAAACATCCTACTCATAGTTAAGCTCATCTTTCAAGCTGTTGTTTATATGGTCTGGAAGGAAAGGAATGCTCGACTACATTCAAACGTGAGTAGACCTACACACGCCATCATTCAAGAAGTGAAACAAATTGTTCGGTTGCGACTTGATCCTTTGTCTCGCAACATGAGGATCACTAGCAGTTCTTCTCTTACTTATTTAGGTTCTTGGTTAAGTTTGTTTTAAGGGTGTGTTAAATTTCTTAGATTTTTTGAGGAAAGTAGGTAGTCTTAATCTTTGTAACCGGTTGTTGGAAAATAAATAAAGAGTATTGTTAAAAAAAAAAAAAAAAAGCTTCAACCTTTAGCGAGCACAAGTATTGGAGAGATCATATTCGTTCCGTTCCGACCTTTTGATTAGTTTCGTCAATGTTCTCGATCTCCTATGATGTTCGTATCTGTCTCTTTCAACAACGTAGCCTCTTGTTCTAATTTGACTTGTCATCATCATCATCATCATCATCAAGGGAGCAACTGCTATGACTCAAGTCACCAATTAATGCCTCCTTCTTTTGGTAAATTTTCATTTCTTCAATTTTTTTTCTTTAAAACATTTTTCCAAAATCGGAAAACAATATTCTAATTTTTTTATTTAGATTAAAATATTAGCAAAAGGGTTTTATATGATTGATTAATGAAGGTTTCCAAATAGTCTTCAAATGCTTTTTCATGTTTTTTTCTAAAAAGTATTTCGAAAACATCTTTTCCTAGGTTTTTCTTACTTTCTCATTCTTCCTCCTCTATTATCAACTCTCCAATTTTCTATTGTTGCTTCATTCCTTCATGCTTTCTATGACCGTGTGTGAAGGGAAGAGGCGTTCTCTTTATCATCATCAACGATCACCACGGCGAGTCACCACCACTGGAGTAGCAACCTTGTCATCACCGGAGGAGAGGACGTGCCATCGATAGCCACCATTGATTCGCTCGCAGGTGTTACGTAATGGATCCGAGAGTTGGAGACGTGAAGGAGTGACGAGCAACCGGAGCCGCCATGTTCCTCAACCCTCATAACCACCGGTTCTGGATCTGTACCACCGTGAGTTGTGAGTCAACGGAGGTGCAGCCCATGTGGCCTTAATTGTGGTTTGGTTAAGCCGAAGGAGTCTCAAGGATGTCAAGCGATGCCTTGTGCGTTTCTTGCGCAGCAAGCAAGTCATCCTTCGACAGTAGGTTTGACCTCATCATCACTTGTATTTTAGCTCTTCCATGTCACGTATCCCAAATTAAAGGGTATTTGAGATTTAAGGTTTATAGGAGGTGTATTTGAGATTAAAATATATGAAGGATTAAGGAGTATTTGAGATTAAAGGACATTTGGAATTAAGGGGTATTTGGGATTAAGGGTACTTGAGACTAAGAGGTTTAGGGATTAAGGGGCATTTGGGATTAAGGGGTATTTGAGATTAGGGATATTTGAGAATAAAGGGTTTAGGGTTTAGGGGCATTTGGGATTAAGGGGTATTTGAGATTAGGGGTATTTGAGAATAAAAGGTTTAGGGTTTAGGGGTATTTGAGATTAAGGGGTATTAGAGAATTAGGGTTTAGGGGCATTTGAGATTAAGGGGCATTTGGGATTAAGGGGTATTTGAGATTAGGGGTATTTGAGATTAAAGAGTTTAGGGTTTAGGCGTATTTGAGATTAAGTGGTATTAGAGAATTAGGGTTTAGGGTTTAGGAGCATTTGGGATTAAGGGTATTAGAGAATTA